>NW_028275158.1:22792389-23065531 GCF_013281855.1 Momordica charantia | reverse complement strand
AGCCGTTAAAACTTGCTGGATTTGCTAAAGAGCTAGCAGTTATGACATAACTAACTACTTTATTTAGTTGTTAATAAAGTAGTTCAGTTAGTTAAGTGTTAGTTGGGATAGTTGTTCTGTTGGTTAATTGTTTGTTATAAGTTTCCAACGGTTAGTTCCTTAAAACCTTCCTTATAACCGTGGGCCTAATGTCTGGAAAATGTTGCTAAGGGCAATGATGATGATCAACTCATTCTAGATGCTGTAGCATCTGTTTCGCCCCACTCCTTCAGTACTAGACTTCTAGCTAGAAGAAATAAAGATTAATAGGACTGGACTGCAAGATATGATGGAACACATCTCTCAACAACTTGAAAGCTTAGCCACCAATCAACCAAGATTTGAAGAAGAGAACGTAGACATCAAAGCTAGCAAGAAAATCTAGCACCCACATTCATCAACCGGGAAAATAAGGAAACCAACATGCTGATTTTCTAAGAAACTATCGCGATCAAAGAAATTAACCAACCGATAACCCAAGAATCCAGTAAAATCAGCACCATCATGGGTTTCTACTCACCCATCCTCCAAGAAATCAGCAATACCAAGAGAGAATTACTAACCCACCCCTCGGTTTTGATTCACATTCATCTAGTGAAGAAGAATTTCCTCTAAGAATGCCTCAATACCAACAACTAGCACCTAATTTCCCACCTCCCTATCAAGAACACTACCAAGATTATCCTCAATATCGGGGAGCAAGAATGGTGAGGAAATTCTGAATATAAGATGAAGATTGATATTTCCTAGTTTCAACGGAAGAATGAGTATTGAATTTTTTTGGATTGGGTCAAGAATGTATTGAACTTGTTTTACTACATGGGAACCTCAGAAGAAAAGAAGGTCAAACTTGTGGCCTTAAAACTCAAAAGTGGAGCCTCTGCATGGTGGGACCAACTTTAATCGAATAGAAGGAAATACGGGAAGAATCCTATTCAGAATTGGCCTAAGATGTTAAGGCTAATAAAGAAACATTTTTTACCTAAAAATTATGAACAATTATTGTATAACCTATTCCAACATTGTAGGCAAGGTTCATGCTCAATTGAGGACTATACCGATGGTTCCATAGACCATAGGCTTGGTGCAAGAAACAACTTGGCTGAAACAAAAATCAGCAAATTGCATGTTATATCAATGGCCTTCCCAATGATATAAATTAAAAGACTCACCTCCAACCGATGACATTTCTTGCTGAAGCCATTTAAATCACTTATTAAGTGATTGCTCGTATTCTTTGGTGTGCTGGTACCATTTTTTTTGTGAAGTTTGGTTTACGTTGGGTCTTTTCAAATGACTCAAAGTGTAACCTCTTTTAGAGCTTCACTTGCTATGGTTTAACAGAGTCAATGCCATTATTTCAGAGCTTTAGTTGGAACACAATCAGGGATATTAAAAACAAGCTTCGCAATTGGATTAATCGTTGAGTTAGCCTCTTTTAGAGCTTCACGGTGGGGTGTTCTTCAAAATTATTTGTGGATTATCATCTTCAAGATATTTTTAAATTTTTAAATTGGAATGCTTTTATGTTTCATGTTTAATTTGTTACTTTTTCGTTTGGGTTCCTCCTTAATTTGTTTTATATTTTGATTGGTTTCCTCTTTTTGGAGTTGTATTTTGAACATTCGTTTCTTTTCATTAACTCTTTAAGGAGGAGAGCTAAAATTGGGATTCTTGATTATATAAGGGTAGTAACTATTTCTTTCATGTTTTGCATTGGAATCTTCCATTATTAAGTTCTGAATAGTCATATCTCCTGACAGTGTTCAGAGGGTTTTATGCACACACGGATGCGACGTCGTGTGGAGTCTCTGATTCAGGTAGTATTCCATCATCTTTCATTTGGTGCATCTTGATGTTTGAGAAAATTGTCGGATCAAAATAATTTGAAATAGGATTTTGTGACTTTTCTTAGGATTGTTTTGGGTTGTGAAGTCCTACGTATTATTTTCGGGTTGTTTGAGGTTTTATTTTATCAATTAAAAATATCATTTCCTTGTCATCAATAATAATATCATTATTTCTTTTCTTCGATCAAGCTTTTTTTTTTCTTTTTTTTCGAAAAAAAAATACATTGTTTCATTCTGTAGGCACTTGATCGTGCCAAGCCAGATGCAACTAATACAGGGAAAAAAACACACAGCAGATCCTTCAAACGGCTGGTTAGTGACGGGAATGCTGGCTGATGATTGGGGGGATTTCGTTTTATGCTTTAATTTAATTCACTGCAATATGCTCGTGAGGAAGCACAAAAAAATTGAATCCCATAAAAGCCTTATAATATTGTGGAAATTTTGCAATACCAATTTGCTGGGTGAGAGGTCCTCTGTTTTCTCCATGATTGTTCCAAATTTTGTTTGGAAGGCAGTGAAGCGTCCCTTGTTTCAAAGAGAGGAGGACGGGTTATTCACATTTCATTTGTATGAAATGGCAATTATTTCTCTTTGCTCCTATTTGTCTTGATTAAAGTAGGAATGGAGCTTGAGAAGTGAGTTGCACCTATCATATGTGATTATGCACTAAGCAACTTAAAACGAATTGTTTCTGGCCATGCCAACAATTCCTATTTCATGTTTTGTTATTATTATTTTTTTTCCCTTGAGAAAACAAAGCGCTGCATGATAATGTTCTGCTTAAATTTGAACTTCTGGAAATGAAGTGTTCTGCCTGATAATTTGTATCTTAATTAATTGAGTTTTTCATTTTTTAAATTCAACTATGGGAGAGTAGGGATCAAATTATTAACTTTTGAGATGGTAGTAGGATGACTTATCAATAGTTATGCTTGGATTGACTTGATTAATTTGAGTTATGTTTAGGGATGTTTAGTGATTACAATTTTTTTTTAAACAACAAATATGATAGTATAAGAATTTGAACTTTTGAGTTTAAGGAAATAGATCTAACTAATGTAATATTGACAATATAAATGTTTAAGTTATTAATTTAAATCATTTTTATAAAATATTTAGATTTTTCTGATTTTTTAAGAATGATTTTGAGTTAGGTGCTTTTTAATTGAATATTTTCTGAAGTTGTCTAGAACCTTTCTTTAGAAGTTGCCAAAAACATATTTAACGGTACTCAAAATACTGAATTTTAGACATTTAATTCTTTGCCATTTATAGTTTAGAAGAAAAAGATAATATTGAATTCATTCAAAGGTATGTAATAGGTATTAGATCTATAGATTAGTCACCGTAGGCTAAAATTTTGTTAGAGTGAGAAAATATGTATTATTGGTGTAAAACCAAGTAGTTTCTCACAAAGAAATTAATTTAAAGTATTTTGAATTTTTTTAAAAGTAGTTCTATATTATATTAAAATATGATAATTTTGAGTAAGAAGTATTTGGTTGGTGGTAGTGGTCGAAACTTCATTTCTTTACACGTACAAATTATAATGGTCCCATCAAAAGCATCAAAAGCATTAAACAAATTAACTCTGCAAAAGTGTTCATTTAAATGGTTATGAATAAACCCAAGTGCATGTCAACCCCACACAAGCAGTCAAGAACACTCCTAGAGTTCAATGATCTTTTTGCTATTGTTTTTTTTTTCGTTCGAAAGAATATGCAAAGATTCAATTAGCAACGTCACATGAGATTTCTCTTTCTTATTCTTAAACAAGCTCTTGAGAGGACTTAATTTAGTTGATCCATAATTTATGTTTCGTCTCTCACGGAATGCGGGCCACGAAATGGTATAGTCCAACTACTTTAGGCAACAGGAAATGAGCAATCTAAATCACTATCAGCATCTTCATTATTTTAAGTTGCTGATTTCAAATCTATCAAATTGATCAATGAATCTTTGAGGATCTACTATTGCCATTTGCCGGTAGTGTGAGTGAGTGATAGTGACTTGGAAGGGTGTGGCTAAGTGTTAACTGTTAATACTAATACAATACATACAATTACAGATAAACCAAACATGGCCTTCCATTTTACAACAAAGTAACAAAACCCAACACCCTAGCTTTTCTTTTCTTTCATTCCTCCTATCGTCTCTTTTTCAGAAGGAAAAAAAAAAGTAATTTCCGAGACTATTCATGTAATTTTACTCTTTAAAGCTTTTCCTCTTCCAAAGTTTGCGATCTGATCGGACGACTTATGGTTTTGCATCTTTATGCAAACATTGCTTTTTGCTTCTTTTTTTTTCTAAAGTTAAATTGAATCTCAAATATACAATGCCCCAGGGAGAGAGAACAAAAGAGATGGCCTTGAATGCTGCTGCCTATAAAATTCAATTCATTACAGATCTCTCTCTTTATGCGTGAGCAGACTTAGAAACTAGAGAATATACGGATTTGTGAGTGATTGTAGTGCAATCTTCCCTTTCTCTCTCTCAGCTCCCAACTCCCATGGCTGCAGCTTGTGTTTGGCAATGGCATATAAAGGTCCTCCTCACATCTCTCACACTTGCTCTCCTCCTTTCTGTTTGTGTTTCCTCCCACACTCCATCCCTCAAGGCACAAGCTTCGCTTCTGGTCTCCATCAAACAATCTTTTGATCAACCCACTCCTCTCCTCCGCCACTCAAATACTTCTAATCATTCCTTCTCACTCCCAAAAAAGGGTTCCGAGAGCCGAAGAAGGCAAGAAGAAGAAGTGAAGTTCTCAAGAAGCTTCAGCAGCAGGTGAAACTTGAGCTGATATTCATCAGCTTCTCCTCTTCCCTCTTTTTCATTTTGTAATGAGCTTGTTAGTCATTCTACTCCCCTTTTCTTGTATGACTTTAAGTAGCTAAGTAGCTAAGTTCTTATTGTAAAGGGAGGAAGTTCTGAACTCATTTTGGACGGTAAGGTGATGTATACTTGAAGTTGTTTTTAATGCTTGATTTTCAATGTGTTTGATCGACTGAAGTACCTCGTTATTTACTCTTGGAAATTGTAATAGAGAGTTTTTGAATTTCAACTCGTGTTAGATCTAATTGAGTTAGAGTGTAAGTGCTTAGAAATAAGGCTCGTCTAGTAAAACTAGAAACTCAACTGATATGCTGTTGGTTTTTAGTTAAAACTTAAATAGCAAAAACTCTGGAAAATCTAGGAAGATTACATGTCTATTTTGTCACCAACATTGTTTACGTGAGGTTAGAAGAAGTCACATAAACTCTTCTCCTTACCTTTTATACACCAATAGTTAACCATTTTTGCTCACCTTCCTATAATCAAACTGATTTTGCTTGTTTTTCTACTTGTTCTTACTCAACAAATCCTTTAAGCACTATTTTGTTTAAATTCCATAGTCTTTACTCAACCATGTATTTGTTAAGTTGGTTTGTTTTCAAGTAATTGTTTGAAATATTTAGTTAATCAATCCTTGTGGGTTCAATATTTTATTACTTGCTACAACGATTGTGTACTTGAAGAAATTGCAAATAGCGTCTCAGTTCACATATGTGATACATTGAATCGCGGGATTGCGAAAGAATCCTACGCACCATAGCGTCTCTATCGTTCCTTAGCTTCCTCAGGATGCACGCTTTAGAAGTTATAAATCGTTCAACATATGTTTACCTTCTCATTGAGCCAACATCCATCCAAGAGAAAATCAAACGATTTTGAAACCAAAAAAATATATATATATCTTAAAAAATTTGTTGTCATGCCCCTTTTAAAATTACTAAAATACCCTTCTAAAAGTCGTTTTTTACGTCATTTTTCTCGTCCGTTTAGCTTTTCATCCAGCCAACATCCATACAAAAGAAAATCAAACATTATGGAACCAAAAAACTCAAAAATTAACGCCATTTCCTTTTTACAAAAATACCAAAATACCTTTCTAAAAATTCATTTATTGTGCCACTTTTCGAGTCTGTTTACCTTCTTATTTAGCCAACATCTATACAGTCTATACTGGAGAAAATCAAATTATTCTGAACAAAAAAAAATCTTCAAAAATTAATGTCATCCCAATTTTTAAAATTACCAAATTATCTTTCTAAAAAGCCCTTTTTGCGTTACTTTTGGCGTCGGCTTTCCTTCTCATCCCGCCAACATCCATATCAGGGAAAATCTAGTGATTCTCAAAAAAAATTCTTCAAAAATAAGTGCCATGTCTCTTTTTTCAAAACTAACAAAATACCAAAATCAAGTGATTCTGGAAAAAAAAAATTCTTCAAAAATTGCAATTATCCCCTCTTTCAAAATTACCAAAATGCCATTTTGAAAAAATTAAATTTTTATTCTACTCTGCAGGTCCATTTACTTCTCGTTTTTCTAACATCCATAGAAAAGACAAATAAATGGTTTTATAACAAAAAAAGAAAAAACTTAAAAATTGCAATTATGACATTTTTTCAAAATTATTAAAATACCCTTCTGAAAATTTTTTTTTTAGTTTTTATGCTACTTTACACCTTCACTTACCTTCTCGTTTTGCCAACATTCATAAAAAATACAAATAAATGAACTTAGAACCAAAAAAAACTCAAACGTTGCAATTATGTCCTTTAAAAAATAGAGTTGTAATGCTACATCTGATATAAAATTGATTTACTTTTGATATAACTATAATATATACTACTATTGGTGATATAGAACTGATTGACTTCTGATATACTATTGATTTACTTATGATATAACTATGATTGACAGATATACTACTGATATATATGTGATATATGTTTGATATACAGATATGAAATTGATTTACTTCTTATATAACTATGTGATATCTACTACTATAGATGATATAGAACTGATGGACTTCTGATATACTATTGATTTACTTCTGATATTACTATGATTGATATATATACTCTTGACATATATGTGACATAGGTTTGATATACATATGATATAAAATTGATTTACTCCTGATTTAACTATGATATCTACCAATTATTTCGAACATATTACCTTTAATATATATTTTCTGATATACTACTAATATATGAAATACTTTTTTTTTTCAAATAAAAGCAATGGTACAAACACGAAAAATGAAATAAAAGAGAGCATTGTCGAAAATGTTGATGTCGTTCGTCCCAAAAAACAACATAAACCGACGCCAAAAGTGTTGTCTATTGAAAAACGGAAAACTTCAAAGATATTATCTCCGAAGACACGACAATCACCAAGAACGAAGATTGATGTCCAAAGCTTTCACCAAAGATTATATAAGAATGAAACTTGCGCTTTTCTAAACTGTTGGAACTTATGCTTCTTCATTTATAGAATTTTAAGAATGACATTGTTAGTCTACTTTTGGTTTATGCTACTGGTTCGTTTGAGGTTTAAACCTTTAAGTTTTTGGTTGAAGGACTTTACTACTGATTTGACGTTGATATTTAAAACTTTAAATAAAACTTAATTGTACTATTGATATATATATACGATGTATGCTTGATATATCACTGATATATTATTGATATACAGAAAAACCCTAAGTTTCTATTTACCTATAATTTCTAATTGATTTCTCATTCACAGTAACGTCAAAAATTACCATTAACGTTCACATTCACGTTCCTTTCAAGTTTTCTTTCTCATTTGTAGTAAGTATCAAGTTTTCTCATGCATGCCAATACCTACCGATTTCTAATTTATCAAAAAAAAAAATACAAGACAAATGGTTAAAGCAGGTAAAATAGTGATTTACTACAACTATATAGAACTGATTGACTTTTGATATACTATTCATTTACTTATGATATACTAATGTTGTCAAATATACTCCTGATATATATCTGATATATGTTTGATATATAATAACGAAACGATAATTGAAAGGATAATTTGGGAATACTGAAAATTTTAAAATCCGGATTTTCAAAAAAATACTATATCTGAAAATATAAAAAAGACATGCTATTTTGTTAAATATAGAAAACTTATATGCTACCAATTACAAATCTCCTATTATATTAAATATATTTTATTTGAAACAAAATATTAGTGCATTAAAAAGTTTTGTTCAATTGTTATTCTATATGTTAAATTGGTAGAAATATTATATTAAAATGTTTATAAGCACGTACATCCCATAAAAAGACAAATAAATGATTTTATAACAAAAAATAATCTTAAAAATTGCAATTATGCCATTTTTTCAAAATTACCAAAATGCATGTTTGAAAAATTTGAGTTCTCATGCTACTTTACACGTGCGTTTGCCTTCTCGTTTTGCGGACATCCATAAAAAAGATAATAAATGATTTTATATAAATAAAAGTTTCTTAAAAAATTGCAATCATGCCCTTCTTTAAAATTGCCAAAAATGCTCTTTTGAAAATTTGAGTTTTCATATTATTTTACACGTCCGTTTACCTTCCCGTTTTGCCAACATAAAAAAAAAGGACAAATAAATTATCTTATAACAAAAAAAAAACCTTAAAAAATTACAATTATGCTCTTCTTTCCGTACTAATAAAATGCAAATTTAAAATTTTGAGTTTTTATGCTACTTTACACGCCCATTTACCTTTTCGTTTTGCCGGCATCCATAAAAAAATACAAATAAATTATTTTATAAAAAATCTAAAAAAATTGCAATCATGACCTAGGTATTTTGGTAATTTTGAAAATTTTATTTATAAAATCATTTTTTCCCTTTTTACTTTTTGAAAGTTAACAACGAGTATAGTAGCATAAAATCTCATTTTAAAAAACAGATTTTCTAACAGGGTATTTTGGTCATTTTAAAAAATGGCATAATGGTTATTTTATTAGAAGTTTATTTTTGCAATTATTTTTATAAACAATTTAGTTTTCCTTTTTATGTTTCATGGATGGTAGGTTTTTTTGGGTAAATTGCACAAACCACCCCTAATGTATATTAGTTGTTGCAATTTCACCCATAAACTTTCAACTGTCAAAATTAAATCCTCGAACCTTCATAAATGAAAAAATTGGACCCGTAAATATTTAATAGTTAATATTAAACCCTCAAACTTTCACAAGTGAAAAAAATTGAACCCCTAAGATTTCAAAGAATTAGGTCAATTAACTATTTATCTCCCACATTTTCTCCTTTCTCTATTTTATCTCCCATTCCCTTCCTCCTCTATTTTATCTCCCATTCCCTTCCTCCGCAAAAATCCAGGTCAATGAATTTGAATTTTTCTCTATTTTATCTCCCATTCCCTTCCTTCGCCAAAATCCAGGTCAATGAATTTAAATTTTTTTTCTTTTCTTTTGGAGAGGGAAGAACTTGTGAATGGAGTCGACAGTCTGGATGAGAGCAAAAACACAAGCAGTTTGGATTTAATATACTCAAACAACATTACCGTCGGAAAGCGGTCTCCTATTTCAAATTTGGGAACAAATTAATGAGTTTTGGAATAAAAAAAATTACAGTAGATTGCAATTCTTGTGTGCTTTCCTATTCAAATTGTGGTGGATGACACACAAAATGAGAACTTCTGCAGTAGCCAGGAACGAAAGTACAAAATGACCGAGAGAGAGGGAGAGCGTATGTGCATAAAGGTAAAAGACAAATTGATGAAGGTTGTTAAATGATCGGACGCCAAAACCCACCTCCACAGCTTTCAAGATCCGAACAATAGTTGTGAATTGTGTGATTGCGGCATGGGAACATGTGATAGGAATAGAGTATAATACATGAAAAAATTTTAAGCGTAAGGATCTAATTTTTTCCTTTTCTAATGTAATTTTTCTACTTAAAAGTTCAGGGGTCCAATTTTTTCATTTAGGAAGATTCGAGGGTTTAATTTTCACAATTGAAAGTTTATGAGTGAAATTACAACCGCTAACATATATTAGGGGTAGTTTGTGCAATTTACCTTTTTTTTTTTGGTATATTTATGGATGCTAGTTAAAATGAGAAGGTAAAGAGATATGTAAAGTACCGTATAAATGTAATTTTTTTAATAAAGTTAAAAGGATAATTTGATAATTTTGAAAAAAATGGCATATTGATGATTTTATCAGTTTTTTTTTTTAAGTACGATGATTTTATCAGAAGTTAATAGAATACTGAATAATTTCTTTATAAAATCATTTATTTTGTTTTTTGTGTGAAGCTTGGTTAAATGAGAATGTAAACGGACGTAAATATCATAAAAACTCAATAAAAGATAGAAGAAACGTGGAAAAAAATACGAGTGAAGATCGGTCGCGCTGCCGCTGGCTCAGCAGTATTACGCCGAAAAAGAAAAAGGAAAAAAGGAAAAATTAGCCCTCAATCTCTCGTATTTTGCCCATCTCTCTTTACCCTAAACTCTCTCTGCAGATCAATTCTTTACGATCGATTAGTGTAACTGAGAATAGATCGATTCTTTACCCTAAAACTGAGAATCGTGCTATCTCTTCACCCTAAACTCAGTTACTGCGGCTGATTGCTTCGTCCATGGATGAAAAATCAGATGTCTGACGGTAAGCCCTCTATTATTCTGTGATTGATTCTTCAATTTTTTTCTAGCGGGCAGTTCGTCTGATCTGCAGGTGAATACTCATTAGTAAACAAAGCACAATCTAAAGGAGAAGAGGAACTTTGGAACAATTGAACAGATTTATCAGGTTTTCTTTAATTCGCTCTTCAACCTTTCGTTTCTCACGGCATTTGTTTGGTTCCGAGTAAAAAAGAAAACAAAAAGGGCATTTCTGTTATCTGAAACATATGCATAGAATCTCCTGGGACCATACTTTCCCCCGTTTATTAAATTTATTTTTTATGATTCTATCTTCTCTGCTTTCAGTTACGTCGTCTCATAGTTGACATTTTATTTCATTTCCCAAGTAAAAAACTAGCAATTCCAAGTTGTGCTATCCACTCCGTTTATATTTTTCACTCAGTATGTTACTGGTTTGTTATTGGTCTCTTTCAATTTCAACTGTTTTCGCCTAGAATAGGATCGGTGCATTATCATCTGGGCACTCACGTTTTTTTATTTTTGTGTAAAAGAGAAAAGCCTTTCATTTAGTTTTTAAATTATGTAGCAGTTCTACTGCATTTGAATGATTATTATGTGGTAGTTTTTCTGACCTTGTCCGAGTGATACGCTCTGGTTGTTAGAGGCAGCTCTTAAGATAAGGAAAATGAACGTGCAAACCTATTTCGTTGTCAGATATCGGGGCAGGTGCCTGATAAGGCCGGCGTGCAGTTGTCTAGAGAGGTGGTCCTCCACGTGCTACGTTCAATATGGACTCTGAACTCTATAAAGCACGTATCTTCATGCAAGAGAAAATGTAAGGCTTATCATTATATATCTATACTCGATGAAGACTATAATAAGGGCATGGCATCTGGAACTTTTGTTTTAAAGTTTAAACCCAGATGGTCCTGAGAACCTGATAATTCACGAAATAGCTCAAACTTTTATTTTATTCAATTGTATGTTTGGGAGTTATGAATAGTTTTTTTCTCCTTTTCGAAAGCTCCACATTTTAAGTTTGTTGATTTTATGTCATTTTTAGTTTTTAATCGATTGGTTTTCAATTTTGGATCTACCTATAAGGGCAGCAACAACAACCCAGCCCGAAAGACAAAGTCATGGTAGATTTTAGTTTTTGATTGGTAGGACTTTTAGGCCTGAATTTTGTAGTTTATATTTGATAGTTTTCCATTCTCCAATGAACTGTGTTCGAGAAATATTTAGTCCTGTCTAATATAATTTTATATCTTCTGCTTTTCAGCTTTGAGATTTTATTACAGCGGCATCAACGACCCATTGATGAATTACAAAGGCCGAGATTTAAGGATATCGTGAAGCGCTTAGAGGAGGGCCTTTTTAAAATTGCACTTACAAAGGTCTCCGACCCTCCCCCAAACCCATAATAAACAAATTCCTTTACCACTAAAATGTTGAAGAAGAATGGAGAGACCACCTCTTATGTGGTTTTAACTTTTTCCTTTTATTATTCTCAGATGTACAAGCATGTTAACTTTTTACTTACTGTGGTGCTTAATAGCTTTGAGTTCTTATATTTTTGCTGTTAATAAACTTTGACTTTATGATAATATAACATAGGATGACTATATGAATCTGGATACTTTGGAGAGTCGTCTGCATAATTTGATCAAGCGTTCGCCTCTGAATAATCAGAACCAGCAATATCAGCAGGTGGTCAGTTCTTCCTCTGCCATAAGTCAGATGATTCCAACTCCAGGCATGGCTCACAGTGGGAATTCAAAATTGATGGTTGCCCCTTCGGACGATTCTATTATTTCTTCTAGTGCTAGCTTAGCACCTACGACTGTCAGCACAGGAAGCATCTTGCCACCGGGTGGAATAAATGGTGGTTCCTTTAGCAGACCCGATTGTACATAAATTTTTTTCCATATATAAAAAGTTCTGCTTTTATGAAAAAATTAATAAAATCTTCCTTTACAGGTCCCTTGTCCAATGGATATCAGCAGTCCCCAAGTTATTCTGTTGGTTCTAGTGGAACTATATCATCTGCTGGTGCACAAAGAATTGCTAGTCAAATGATTCCTACACCTGGTTTCAGCAATAACATTAACCATATGAGCAGCAACCAGTCTTATGTGAGCAGGGACTCTTCCAGTAATGGTAGTGGGCTTCCCAGTGTTGAACCCACAGGGTTGTCTCAAGTGCAATTGCAAAAGCAGCATATTGGTGGCCAGAACAGCCGTAATACTACACAATCTTGGTAGCCAAATGGGTAGTGGAATAAGGTCTGGCTTACAGCAGAAATCTTATGGGTTTACAAATGGAGCTGTAAATGGTAGCTTAGGATTAATTGGAGGTAATGTGCCACTTTTGAAAGAATCTAGCACCTCCGAGGGCTATCTGACTGTCCCGTCCTATGGTAATTTAACCAAACCTGTACAACAATCCTTTGAGCAGAATGAGAAATCGTTGGTGCAGGGTATTATCTCTCTCTATCTCTCTTGGCTCCGTCCTTTTTGTCTAGCAGTTTTTTGATGGAACATCACTTCACTACCTGATTAGTCATAATGATCAATTTCTTTGGCAGGTGATGGATATGGAATGAACACTACTGATTCTTTTGGGTCTGAAAACCTTTATGGCCCTGCAACATCTGTTGGATCAATGATGACTGCTCATAATCTGAACTCGGCAAATGTACCATCTATGTCCAAAAACAGTTCACCTTTCTCCACTAACCAGTCAAATTTTCATGGAACTCAACAGGGCACACACTCCCCACTCATTGATGGGCCAGATAAGATGAATTTCCAACCTCCACTATCTTCCAGGGAGAACCTCATTGATTCTCATCCTCAGCAGCAGTTTCAACAACAACATCACCAATTTCAACCACAACAACAATTTATTCAACAGTCTGCGATCCAGAAACAGCAAATTCAACCTCAGCAGCACCTATTAAATAATGATTCTTTTAATCAGGTTCAGCTATCGTCCAACCTAAGCAGTCATGTGAAGCAGGAACCTGGTGGGGAACATCATAATGGGCCTTATCAGCCACAAGTTATTGAACATTTCCCACTGCCTGAGACACACAGCCAATTTCATCAGAATTCTAGCGAAGACTACGTGAGGAATGCTCAATATCTTTCTGTTTCATCTAGCCAGAGTGATATTCGCTCTCCACTTTCTCAAAGCTCTCAACAGATGCAACAATTCTTGCATCCGCATCTATTAAATTCAAATTCTCAAAGTCGTTTTAGCAGTCCTGCTGGAGCTCTATCAGATACAAATTTGCAGGGTCAATGGCATCCTCAATCACAAGATAGAAATCACAGGCCAGGAAGCATACTTCATGAGCAAAATGTCCAACATGATTTCCATAAAAAGGTATCTGGTCATGAGAAAGTGCAGTGTGACAATTTTACCTACGGAAGGATCAACCATTGGACAACCTGTTGTTACTAGAACTAAATCTGAGCCTCCTAATCCCCTTAGTGCCACCTGTCAGAATAACAATACTGCACGCCAGTTTATTAATCAACAGAGATGGCTTCTGTTCTTGCGACATGCCCGTCGCTGTGCAGCTCCTGAAGGTAAATGTCCGGAACGTAACTGTATCACTGTTCAGAAATTGTGGCAACATCTCGATAAATGCAGTTCTTCTCAATGCTCATATCTCCGCTGCCAACATACCAAGGTATTGCTTCAACATCACAAGCTTTGTAGCGATCCAAACTGTCCTGTTTGTATTCCTGTCCGAAACTATATCCAGAACCGAAAGAAAGTACGCCCCCACAACATGTCTGAATCAAGTTTGCAAAAATCAACCAATGGATTCTCTAAATCCTGTGATACTCCAGATTCCACTAGGTTTATTATGAAGTCTCTTCAAGCTACTGAAACTTCGAAAGATCTGCAATCTTCTCTTAAACGCATGAAGATAGAGCAGTCCTCTCAGTCTCTTATTCCTGAGAGTGAGAGTTCGGCAGTTTCAACTTCTGCTTTGAGTGAACGACATATGTCTTTGGACGTGCAGTGCCAAGGTTATCCACAAGGTGATGTTACTATGGCTGTTAAGCATGAGCTCGTAGGTGTAAAAATGGATGTGATGCAGAGTTCAACTCTTGAAAGCCATAGTGATTTAAAGGAGGCTAATGCAGACAATAATTGCAGCCAAAGGTCTGAAGTTGACCTTGTCACGTATGATGAGTTTTCTAGTTTACCCAAGCAAGAGAATGTCAAAATTGAGAAAGAAACAGAGCCAAGCATCCAAGATCCTTCAACGCATGTCACTGAGCATGCAGCCGGAACCAAGTCTGGAAAGCCAAAAATTAAGGGGGTGTCACTAACTGAACTGTTCACTCCAGAGCAAGTTAGAGAGCATATAATCAGTCTCAGACAGTGGGTTGGCCAGGTCAGTTAACAAGGCTTACAAGTTTTTATTTATTTAATTTAATTTTAAATTTAAATTTAAATTATTTAAAAATTAATTATTTCTTAATGTCTTGTCGTCATTTATGGGGATGCATTGTTTAGATTTTTTTTTTTAATTTAGGAAACAGACTTTTTATCAGAAATGTATTCTTCGACTCTTAATCTCTTGGAATCTTTTTCATCTGAAATCTTGATTGAAGTAGTAAAGTACAGATGTTAATGGGATATTTTATGTTTGTGACCTTTCATCTCCCAGCGACCCATTGTCGCATTCATGTTGAGGTGTTTTTAAATACATCGTTTTAATGGTGCGAAATATGGGTACTAAACCTGTGATCAAGTGCACTTAGTGATCTCAAAACTTCTTTTCTATTTACATTTTATTTTCCCAGAGCAAGTCCAAGGCTGAGAAGAATCAAGCAATGGAACAGTCAATGAGTGAGAATTCCTGTCAATTGTGTGCAGTTGAAAAACTTACTTTTGAGCCACCACCTATATATTGCACGCCATGTGGTGCTCGTATAAAGCGAAATGCAATGTATCATACGGTAGGTGCTGGTGATACACGACATTATTTTTGTATCCCATGTTACAATGATTCTCGTGGAGATGTTATAGTTGTTGATGGGACTGCCATTCCCAAGTCAAGGCTAGAGAAGAAGAAAAATGATGAAGAGACTGAGGAATGGGTATGTTGTATTTGCAGTATGCTATGTTTGATTTTTAGATGATTTTCTTATGCTTCCTCTTTTAAAATTTTCAACCACTCTGATGATTTCTTTCAGTGGGTTCAATGTGATAAATGTGAAGCATGGCAACATCAGATCTGTGCTCTTTTCAATGGTCGAAGAAACGATGGGGGTCAAGCTGAGTATACATGTCCAAATTGTTATATTCAAGAAATTGAAAGAGGAGAGCGTATACCATTACCTCAAAGTGCTGTTCTTGGCGCCAAAGACTTGCCTAGAACAATTCTTAGTGATCACATAGAGCAGCGGTTAGTTAGGAGATTGAAACAGGAAAGACAGGAAAGGGCTAGGATTCAAGGGAAAAGTTATGATGAGGTGATTTCAACTAACCGATCTCTGACTTGTAAAAATGTTGGAAGCATGTTTTATTGGATATAAGTTATTTTGTTGCCTTTCTTTGTTATATTTTTTTATTAAAAATTAATTTATGTGAAATGAGAAAAAATAATATTGTAACTACACTCACGTTTTGATATAATAATTAGGAACTCCTTTTTTGGCTTGGGAGGATTTGTCTTCCGTCCTTTTTATATTCCTTATTATTAATGGTTGCCTTCTATCTTTAAACCAATCCAAGATCTTATTATGCCTTCTGGTCTTTGGTTTGAAAGGTAGGTGCCTTATCCTCCGACTGCCTTTTGTATTTATTGTTTAGTAGTATCGTTAATATGTCTGACTAATGAAATGATGAACAGAACCATCATAACAAAGGGACAAGTGGTAAACCTAAATGTTTTGAATGTTTATGAGTTCAATGGTAGCTACCTATCTAGGATATTAATTATCTACAAATGTTTCTGTAAGCGTATTTTCCCTTGCCATAACATGTTGTGGTGTGCTGCCAGGGGTTTTAATCTTGAATCAGATTCTCGGATTTCAATTTTGGTGTACATTTTTTTGGTGGATTTCTGAAACATTTTCTTCTTATGGAAAACACCTGAAAGAGACGTGATCTATATTGACTGCTATTTGAAATTCAGCATGTGTTCTGTTTCTTTAACTCGTTTGTCCTGTTAATGTTGCTAGGTTCCTGGAGCAGATGGACTTGTCATTAGAGTCGTTTCCTCAGTTGACAAAAAGTTGGAAGTGAAGCAAAGGTTTCTCGAAATTTTTCAAGAAGAAAATTATCCGTTTGAGTTCCCTTATAAATCTAAGGTACAAAGAAAAAGCACCATGGACTATTATTGGGACCAACATATCATTTATTTTCTAGCTATATAGATATAATCTTCTAGTGTAACGTGAGTTGCTAGGCAATAAGATGTCAGTATTCTGAAGCTATCTTCTTTAAAATCTCTTGCCAGGCAATTCTATTGTTTCAGAAGATTGAAGGTGTAGAAGTGTGCCTATTTGGCATGTATGTTCAAGAATTTGGGTCTGAATGTCAGTTTCCTAATCAGCGCCGTGTTTATCTCTCATACCTTGATTCAGTGAAGTATTTCAGACCTGAGATTAAGACACACACTGGAGAGGCTCTCCGCACTTTTGTTTACCATGAAATTTTGGTCAGTTATTATTATTTTAAATACTCTTATCTAGACAATTATTATTTCATATACCTGTGAGTGGTTTTAGTCATGTCCTTTGTTATTAAATTCTCTGCAAGGAGCTATAGCATCTTATCTCCCTCCTTTTTCTTCTTTCAGATAGGATACCTTGAATATTGCAAAAAACGGGGCTTTACAAGCTGCTATATATGGGCCTGCCCTCCATTGAAGGGTGAAGATTATATATTATATTGTCATCCGGAAATCCAGAAAACACCAAAATCTGATAAACTTCGGGAGTGGTAAGAGTCAGAATAAAATTTATGGATAATATTTCTAGTTTCGCTAGTTCCATATATAAGTAATTTATTCATTTTTAACTCCTTGTTTGGCATGCTGTTCAATTTCAGGTATTTATCAATGTTAAGAAAAGCTGCCAAGGAAAATATTGTTGTTGATCTGACTAATCTATATGACCATTTCTTTGTATCTACTGGTGAATGTAAGGCTAAGGTTACAGCAGCCCAGGCTGCCATATTTTGATGGTGATTATTGGCCTGGTGCTGCGGAGGATTTGATTTATCAGCTTCGTCAAGAAGAGGATGGAAGAAAACAGAATAAAAAGGGGATGACTAAAAAGACAATAACAAAGAGAGCTCTAAAAGCATCTGGTCAGTCTGATCTTTCTGGTAACGCGTCGAAGGATCTGCTACTAATGCATAAAGTAATTTTTTTTTTCCAGAACTTTTGGTTCATATTTTTGTATGTGGTGCTTCAATTAGATATTATCGGTAAATGTAAAACACACCTTTAAGGCAATTCCAAACGCACTCCTAATAGTTTAAGCAGAATAATTTGTATTTAATGATAAATATAAAAATATAAATGTGATGGGGCATGGAATTTGACTATGTTTAATGCCTTTGGATGAGTGTAACTAGTTTTTCTTATTTATTTTTATTTTTTTAATAATTTTTTAAAAATTTATTGACATTTGGGGCTCTTTTGTATAATTGTGTTTTTGTGGCAGCCCTTCATTTGGCCGTATTTTTTTAGGCTACCTTTATTTTTCTCTTTCACATCAAGTAATGTCACGCCATTTTCATTTCTGCTAAATATGTTCTTGTACTTCTCGTAATTATGAACGCATCCTTATGAATAGTTGCTATGCTAGCAGAGGGTTTTGTTTTGCAAATAGTAAAATTATGAGCATAAATAACCATTTTTTAGAAGATTAGATAATCAATTTAATTGCATTAAACCTATTATCTCAAATTGATATCTGTTTTTTCTCCAGCTTGGTGAAACTATTTCTCCTATGAAGGAAGATTTTATCATGGTTCATTTACAGCACGCATGCAGTCACTGTTGTATTCTTATGGTATCTGGAAGTCGTTGGGCTTGCAACCAATGCAAGAACTTTCAACTATGTGATAAGTAAGAGCCCGCAGTTATCACTTTTTTTTTTGGGCAACATTTTGCATTGTATACATACATACATACATATGTATAGATATAGGTTAAGTTGTGTACTCCCCCCTTCATGGTTTAGTTTGTTAGGTAATTTGTCTCAGCTTGTTTGATTAAACTCAATTTCTGCTTTTGATCTGATAAGCAGTAGAAAAAACTAATATATTTAGTTTAACCTGAATCAGTTTCCTTCTTTCACCAAATCTATAGTTACCAAATCTTTCCTTTACATAAAATTTTGTCTCTTGTTCAAAAAAAAAAAAAAGGTTAAATTTCTTATTTTTGTATTAGAAATGCAATTTTATTTTTCAATATTGACTTTTATTTCTTTATTAGTGCCAAAATCACGATCATGATTTTATAAATACTTTTAAGAGTGATCAATTTAAGTAAAGAACTTAAAATAGTCTTCATTTGATGGTTGTTTTGTAAATACATATGATTTCCATTTTTTTTTTGGTAATGAGTTATCAGACTAAACCATGAGGGAAAGTCTATATATATTTACAAGAAAAAATAATTTCTTTAATGGAATGATATTACAAAAGAGGGGCAAAAGATTCCAAAGGGGGAAATCTATAATTTATCTATATGAATCTTTTTCAGGGTTTTTAAGCCTCATTTTTGCTCAATAGAATTTCTGAAATTTATGCATTGTTTTTTGACCTTATGTTTAAAAGCAATGGGTGAATTCCGGAAGGTGATGATTGCTTTCTCCATTCCCAGCTATTTGCTACAGTTTTGCCTTTCTTTTAGAGCTGATAGTGTCTTCTAGATATTTCTTTATGTTTCTATTGATATGAATTGGAAGTAATATCTAATATTGATGGAGACTTGGGAAAACGTTGTTTTGGGAGTTTTTTTAGTCGAAATAATGAGGTGACGTCCTAGTTCTCGTCAATTGTTTCTTTTCGTTTATATTTTCTTAATGTCAGGTAACTATTCATTTTAAAAGTCCTGGTATAAAGAAGGGAAATGGGAAGATATAGGATCAACCATACCCGAGGCATCTATTTACTTTGTTTAGTTTAATTTGTGTGGTTATTAACTTTTGGCGGTCGTCTTTCGTTGTCAATTATGGCAGTGGTGAATTTGAAATGATGTTTCCCATGTTTTAAAAAGCTTTTGAGGCTTACGCCTTGAGGCTCGCCTCGAGGCAAGGCTCTAACTTTTAGCCTCGAGACTTACGCCTTTTTTGAACCATAAGAGGCTTACGCCTCTTTGAAGATGCACCAAGGCTTAAAGTCTTTACGCCTCGTGTAATGATTAGAACAATATTAGTAATTTGCCCAATTATCACAAAATATAAAGGTTTCTTTGCATATGGAATGCACTATAGGTGTGGTGACGATTCAATCTATCACTACTTTTACTGCCTAGACTTTAAAAACATTGGAGACAAATTTTATAGAATAAGTCAATCCTATTGGTGATAATAGTACTAGTGATAATAGTAGCGATATTAGTAATGATATTGAGGATCTTCTTTTAGGATTTTTATCTAAGTGGCAATTAAATTGTGATTTTTTCCTATACTTTTATATAACTATTATGTTTAGCAATACTTGATCATACAAATTTTAGATTTGTATAATTCTTTTAATTAAAATTGAGTACTGGCTCGAGGCTTATGCCTCGCCAATTCAAGAGGAAAAGCCTCGAGGCCGCCTTTAGCCTTTCAAAACATTGGATGTTTCTTCTGAAAAGACCTATTTTTTTATATATATATTTTTTCCCTGACATAATCTGATCACAGGTGCTTTGAGGCAGAACAAAAACGTGAAGAAAGAGAAAAACATCCCATAAATCAAAGAGAGAAACATGTGCTCTATCCTGTATGTTTCTGAGTCCATGGAAATAGATTCAGTATTTTTGTACCGTTGTTGAAGTACCTGTTATCTGAAAAAATAATTAACATTTTGTGCAACCAAAGCATGAAAATGTTTTTAAGCATTTGTCTATTTGTCATCTGTATATTTCTTTGCTTTGGAATTAATATGTGATAGCTGACTTAACTCACAGGATGAAATCAATGACGTGCCTGTTGATACAAAGGATAAAGATGAGATTCTTGAGAGTGAATTTTTTGACACTAGGCAAGCATTTTTGAGTTTGTGCCAAGGAAATCATTATCAGTATGATACTCTTCGGCGGGCTAAACATTCTTCAATGATGGTACTATACCATCTTCACAATCCAACTGCTCCTGCTTTCGTCACAACATGCAATTTATGTCATCTAGACATTGAAACTGGTCAAGGCTGGCGTTGTGAAGTTTGCCCTGATTATGATGTATGTAATTCCTGTTTCCAAAAGGATGGGGGTATTGATCATCCTCATAAGTTGACTAATCATCCTTCCGTGGTTGATCGAGATGCACAAAATAAAGAAGCTCGGCAACTACGAGTCTTGCAGGTGATGTAGATATTTTCTTGTTATTGCATAATGTCTTGGCCTTATTTACTCATCTAGGCATATTCTTGTCATTCTAATTTACATGCATATTCGGTTAAAGGAAGGGCCTGCATGCTGTATGCTGTGTGTCACAATCGCACTTTTTCGAAGCAGCTCGAGCGATTGTGCGGCACTTGCTCTAACTCAAACGAGCAAGTCAGCCAGGAAAAACTGTAAGTTGCGGACAATCTCGGTCGTGGGTCTAGCCTCCGCTCACGTTTTAGGAGAAAATTGGTTTTAGAAAACGTGAGAGAGAAAAACAGTTGAAAACATCTTTAAAACAAGCATTGTAGACATTGGATGCAAGAAAGCTTTGATTGCAAGAAAGTATACAACACTTGGTCGGGGGGAGGTTTGATGACTACTTGGTCCCCCCTAAGGTACATTATAAGGCATTTTTGGTGTGGCAGGTGTAGACGTCCTAAGTGGCGAGGAGTCACTCGGTGGCCTACAGGGCCCGTGTGAACTCCGATTGGCTTGAAATTTGGCGTGCTTACATATCCTACTAATACACACCTAGTTCCAAAGTCGCTCGGCCAAATTCCACCTACAACCCCAAAAACCCGATACAAGAAAATTACACTAGAAAGCTTTAAAGACATGAGAGGAAAGCGAGTGGTGAGGATGGTTTGGACATGCGGCCATGGGTAACACACCCTGGACAAGCATGCCCACAACACTGTGCAACATACTTCTTTATGGCCTTTCAACTATATGCCACTTCAGGTTTTCTTGATGTTGTGAAAGAGATCTATGCATGTAGTAGTCACAATCTTTTCCTAACGTCTAGAAATTATCAATGTAGAAGTATTTTGTAATTTTATTTTGAGACATGCAAGGACTCAAACTTGGGTCATGTATATTAAAACCAAAGCATCCTACCATTATGCCAACACCCAAGGGTGTTATAGTAGTATTTTGTGATGATCAACGAAATGTTCATCTAATTAGACGATATGATTAAGAAGTCAATAAATAAATCATTTTAGTGCTTGATTCCTTATTTTTCACAATATTATAATGGCTCGTTTCTGATTTTTTTTTTGTTTTAATTAGCAGGCACGGATGTATTGTTCAGGTCTTCTAGAACATTTCAATATTCGTAGTAATCTATCGAACTTTGAGTTTTGACTAGAATTCAATTTGTTCTGGTCTTCAGTTCTGCGGTATTATTATTATTTTTCTGTAAAAAATGTACTGAGCTATCATTGAGATCAAAATGAAAGAATACAAAGAGGACATAGAAATGGACAACCCTAGCGAGAGAGCCAAACTAAACCAAAAAGGAGCTCCAATCTAACAAAATAAGATCTCATAGATAATTACAAAAGTCCTTAACCACCCAAAGAGAAACATGAAATCTAATGAGAGACCAAACTGTGAGGTATCTCCTCACAATACTTCTTGGTATTCAAATAACAAGCCCTTAGGCAAAACAATGCTACCCCACCAATTCGAGAGGGTGAGTTTCTCTCCTTTACACACCTCCTTGCACTGAAAACTAGAATGATCCTCGCCTACTCTCCTAAGGAATATTTCTACCCAATTCCCTTCTAGCCTTACTCCCTTTTCTCTCTCCTAGCCATTACACCTCATCCCTGATTATTCTCCTCTTCAAGTACATTTCCCTCCCTGCCCTCGCGTACATTTACACTCTTACCCTTTCTAGAATAAGTTCTAGTTACGGGGGTCTAACACAAACATCCTTCTAAGATCTCTCCAGCCCCTAACCATCCCCTAAAAGTTCTACTGTTTCCCTCCATCAGTCCATCCACAATCCCTATAAAATAGACCAAGCCCTAGCAAGCCAAAGAAAATGCCCTTTTCATGAAAGGGCAAAAAGGAAAGCAACTCCTCTACTGTCCCCTACAAAGGATACAACACCGTGGCCCTATCATTGAAAACGACTTCCTCATAACTCGTTCTAAAGTATTCATTCTACCATGAAGGTTGCCACACAAAAAATTTAACCTTCTTTGGAACTTTAACCTTCCAAAGCAAGGAGAGGACAAAACTAGGAGCAGATGAATCCACCATTACGAGGCAATAGAAAAAGGAATTGCACATAAACCCTTTAGAAGGGCTAGGGCTCCAAAAACGACTATTCTTTCGCCCCTACAAAATATAGAAGTCTATCATATGGATGTTGTTAACCAAGAACAGGGGAAAGAAGAAGTTCCATATGAGGTCAGGACAGAAGCTGCTGACTGATTCCTCATCGAGGATAAATGATACAGACTAGGAAACAAAGAGTAGGCTATCCTCCAACCACCTATCCTCCACAAAGTACATATCTGAACCATCTCCCACATAAGTAACAAAGGGAATTCGTTAGAAGTAACTTTTCATGGATTTCTGGGAGTGCCTTTCTAATCCCCTCTTAGATCCACTCAAAGGGACAAAGACTGTACTTACTCACAATAACTTTAACTTTATGCCATGAAGAGTCAGACTCCTGAGGGCGACACACCCTAACATTGCCAATGCCTAAACCTCCCAACTTCAATGACTGAGTAACCAAAGCCCACTTAACTAAATGAGAACTCTTCCCCTCCCTATCCCATCCCATAAGATATCCCTCCTGACATTTTCTAAGGCATTACTAACTAAAGTAGAAGGAAAAGAAGTATATTAGAATTCCATTCAAGATGGTCTGGAGAGTTAGTCTACCCCTAAAAAAGAAACCTCTCTGTCAAGAGGAGAGACGTTTTTGAACCTTTTCAACAACCAAATCCCAAAAAGAAACACTCTTAACCCGAGATCAAGACCCAAATAGGAAGTGGGAAAAGAACCAACCTCACACCCCAGTAGGGAGGGCCAGCTGTCCAGCTTAGAGGGGTCAGAATTAATACCTGACCCTAGGCATTTGCCTCTGATGATCTTAAAACCAGAAATAAATTCAAAGGACCTCAAAATATGATTTAGATTAACAAAAAGACTCCTCCTTGCCAGGACAGAGGAAAATTGCATCATCTGCGAATGGAAGGTGGAATGCCGACATTCCTAACAACTTGAAAGCCCTCAAGAATATTCCCCCCACCCCTCTCGAAATGATCTTGCTCAGGGTATCAACTACCGAGGGAAAGGGGGAGGGAGAAATAGGATACCTTTCAAACCTCTCGAAGCATCAATCCTACCTTTTAGTTAACCATTAATATGGATGGAGTATTTTAACTGACCAATACAGCTCCACATCCAAGATCACCACTTAAAAACAAAGCCTTTCTTTCCCAAGACTTTGTCCAAAAAGTTCCCGTCTACATGATCACAGGCTTTCTCAAAGTCAATCTTGAAAATGATACGCTCTACCAATAAAGGTTCTTTGGAACTCTAGTAGGGAGAACCTTTCTTAACCTATCAGCCAAGACTTTGGCTGTGATTTTATAAATATTGGTCACTAAGCCGATACAAATAGAAGTTTAGTTCAGAAAATTGTCCAAGATCCCTATCTAAAAAATCCCAATATAAACCTTCCAAAGGCCGTTCTTAATACAATCTCAAATGTCTTGAAAAAATGCCATAGAGAATCCATATGGTCTTGGGGATTTATTTTTATCGCGATTTGAGGAAGGGGCTTCCAAATCCAATTTGTCATGATTTGAGATAGGATGTCAATCCAAGCCCTCAAGGAAAGGTTTTGGGGAGACCTTAGAGGCATAACGGGAAGTAAAGAAAGAAAGAATCTCCTCCTCTATCTTCTTATCTCTCTTCCAAGATTTCCATTTGAATTTACCAAGGAGGTAATGGTGTTCTACTCCTCTCCTGTTTTCGACCTTGTGTCCTCTTTCCTAACAAAAACCCTCGAACTAGACCTTAAAGCTATCTCGTTCCCTTCTGTAAGCCTCACGTAAAGCACCCTCAATTTCTAACCCGTCCGGAAAGTTTAACCTAGGCAAAATCTCTTGCTTCTTGAATTTGATATCCTCAAAAACCTCTCAACTCCATGTTTTAAGACACTCTTTAAAGGATCGAAGCTTTACTCATGAAGCAAAACCCTTCCCATCCCATTGCCTAGAAGCCGTGATAGACCACCAAGAAGGTAAGGATGATTTGAATGAAGGGTGGGATAACCACATATTCACGAATCTAAAGGGTTATGGTCACCACTTCAAAGAACCAGAATCCAGAGACAACCACATATTCACGAATCTAAAGGGTTATGGTCACTACTTCAGAGAACCAGAATCCAGACAAACAAGGCAGTGGTTACTACAAACAAGGCAATGTTTAGAAGTAACCACGGGAGCTAAGAAATGTCTTCTACTATTGAAAGAATCCATCTAACCTTTGGACATGGGAAATCTATCTAGTTTACTACAGCACGTCTGATTAGAACAGGTAAATCTACCATTCTTAAGGATGGATCAAACAGGACACAATCTTCGATGAACCCATTAAACTTCCTTCTAAATCTGGTTATCCTACTTTTGTTGGAATTTTTCGAGGGGAGAATCTCAGAAGACTAAAATCCCTTGCCACACACCAACAAGAGTCTCACACACCAAACGAACTCCCTAGCTCCTCCCAAAGGCTTTCCTAAGCTTAGCTCTAGTAGGGTCATACACTTTGGACACCCACCCCACCTATCCCTCCTTCAGGAACCTAAAGTAGATAGGCATTGAAAAAATACCTCTAACAATCTCTAACCGTTGGAGTAATATGCTAATTCCCCTTGAGGCCCCCATCGACTCCAACCCAGCCCACCTTACATGACATTTCCTCCACACACTCTTAATCAACTCCCGATAGTGGGTAATCTATTTGGTTTTCAAATGTATATCTGGATTTTACAAAGTAAGCATCCCCTTGACCGACCTATGTTTTTCCCTAGCCTTGGGCTCTTTGATATTCCAAGCTAAGACCTTCATTGGATAACCACCAGTATTGCTGCTTCCCGAGAAGCTTTCTTACCCTCACAGTTAAATCGAACGATTTAATTTCCTCTACTCTTTTAAACCTTTCTTAGTTGCCACAACTCCTTACCAACTGATTTGCCTTCTTTTGGAGGGATTTTAGGATTATCTAAGGGGTTGCCCACGGGAACCACTTGAAGAACAATTGAAGCTAAGAGGGCCCACATAGAAGCCAGCACTAATAAGACGCCCCCTAAGGGAAACCCCAGGGGTAAAGGCAAAGGCAGCAGACCTTCCACTATTGCCTCATTGACTAATGGATGGAACCACCTTCCACTATCGCCTCATTGACTAATGGATGGAACCCTGCCCCCTAAATGGGCCCCCCAACACTTGTACAAGGAACAAGAATCAAGTACTTTCTCCAATTGAATAGACCAACGATGAGGACAAGGCACAACTAGAAATCAGGAAAGTAGAACCACACGAAAAGGTAAGCCTCACAAGGGAAGAAACAAGGGCG
Source organism: Momordica charantia (assembly GCF_013281855.1). Classification (NCBI taxonomy): domain Eukaryota; kingdom Viridiplantae; phylum Streptophyta; class Magnoliopsida; order Cucurbitales; family Cucurbitaceae; genus Momordica; species Momordica charantia. The sequence goes on along the minus strand of NW_028275158.1, from coordinate 23,039,204 downwards.
ACCCATCTTCGAACTTTGAAGATAAGAGAATTGTGAAGGGCAAGGAGAAGACCTACACATATTGGATTTTGCAGCCCCCGGCCAACCCAATCATGGAAGGTGAAGGAAGTTCCACAAGAAGAAGGTAGGGCACGAAACTTGAGCGTGCTTGCTAGTGGAGTTAATATAATGATTAGGTTGAGGTGCTATCTCGAGGGTGGGGTACGAAACTCAAGCATCCTCAGCAGGGACAAGTGCTCCGCCGTTGGAGGCGCTATCACAAATTTGGTGAGCCGCCAAACCATCAACTGCAGGGACCAATATTTGGCTCTCAAGAAAACAAAATAATGATAATAATAGTAATAGTAATAAAACAAAAATAATAAACACATGTATTGAGGTCAATAACCTGTTTCGGATGGCTATTGAGGGAGGAGATGGATAAGCATCACATGTATTTATAAAGAAAGAAATTGTATCTGGGAGAGGGAGGTTGACAAATCCAACCCAAACACTTAAGGGTCCAGGAAATTCGGGAAATGAAAACTCCAATTGGATTATCGAATATCATATATCTTACGAGATAGATGCTTATTTTATTTAAACATGTGCAGTTTTCTAGCAGATCAAAGATTTTTTTAGGATAGGTAACAATATATTGATGATATGAAATTATACAAAATGGTCAAAACGTATCGAATGAAGTTACAAAGTACTTCTCCCATTATAAAAGAGAATTCAAGCTATATTTGTTAAAAGGAAATGGATAAGAAATTCTTCCAAATCCCTGTAGAGAAGGGACAATCCACAAAAATATGAAATTGTGATTCAAAACCAGCTTTGCATTAGCAGCACCAATAGGGAGACCACCAGGGGTATCTTCTTTGCAGTTTGTCAAAAATATTGAGGCAAGAGTGACTTAATTCCCAGATTAGGAACTTGACCTTTTTTCGGATGCATGGCCTCCCAAATGGATTTATAAAGATTATCGGGGTAGGAAACCAAATCTGTTGGAAGGTTTTGAGTCACAGATTTTCCTGTGAAGCTGCTATGTTGGAAGCTATCAGGGCCAAAGATTCAATAAATCAGATTGCAATGTCTTAATATTGTGATATAGCATGCCCTGGTCTAGAATTCTCCTTCCCTTCAATTGGCAGTGTTTGTGGTGTTCATTATTCCTCATATCTGTTCTATTTTGGGCGATCACCTTGACTCTTGAAATATTATGTTTCATTTTTCTTCGATCCCATGTGTTTGCATTCATGAATTCTTATTTCAGTTTCTATGCCTCACTCTTGTTAGTTTGATGTTGCAGCTTAGAAAAATGCTCGATCTTCTGGTGCATGCATCTCAATGTCGTTCTGCACATTGTCAGTATCCAAATTGTCGTAAGGTGAAGGGGCTTTTTCGACATGGGATACAATGCAAAATACGTGCATCTGGTGGTTGTGTTCTCTGTAAGAAAATGTGGTATCTCCTTCAACTACATGCTCGAGCATGCAAAGAATCTCAATGCCATGTACCCCGTTGCAGGTAATGTGGACATCCTTTCAGCAAGAACTACTTTCTATCCTTTACCTTTATATAATTTTCTTTTTCATATTTGGATTGTACATTCGTGAAGCTATTTTTACTGTATGTGTGTGTGTGATGTCTGTCTGTGTGTATGCATATGTATCTATGTGTGCAGTATAACTGAAATTAGAGGTTCAAATTGTAATGTAATTCAGAGATCTCAAAGAGCACTTAAGGCGGCTGCAGCAGCAGTCTGATTCACGGAGAAGAGCAGCTGTGATGGAAATGATGAGACAGAGAGCTGCGGAACTGAACAACACTGGATGACCAATTTGTAGGTTTACATAATTTAGGATCTGGACGCTTATGAGGGTGAAAAGAAAATTTGAAGCCACTCTTGAAAGAGCGCTGCTAGGAAACCAGGCAGTGACAGCACGACGGCTGGAAGCAGTACGACTATACTCTACAGATTGGTTAAATATTCAGCTTTAGGGAACAATTCTTTTATTCTATATCTACGATTTGATTTTTCCCAATAGAAAAGCCAGTGACCCGAGCAGCTACCCATCTTCGTCAACTACCACTAACCACCATGCTTCTAATCCTGATTCACCCACCAACTCATATTGATTTTTCTTTTATCATCTGTAAAATATTATCTTTTAGTAGCATGCGATTGTGTACCCATGTTTTATAAGGTTAAATAATAAGTAGCTTCAGGCAATGCCCAATGGATATACATTCACTTGGGAGGTTTACTTGTATAATTTTTGCTACTAGATTAATTCATAGGTAAACAACATTGATTGGTAGGGTGTAAGATTTGAAGCATTTTGATTTTCCATAGCTACCGTTCCCGAGTTCCTAGCATGTATGACTTGGACACATTAGACCATCCAAAATGGTATGCATTATGTAGGCCCTTTATTTCATTTTTCTATCATCTCTGTAAAGGTCGATCTCCCCTAACTACATAGTTGTTTTATTTCTTCTTGTAAGCAGTGATCAGATCTTCACAGAAACTTCGAAATTTATTGTTTTTGTGATATGTTAATTGTATTATTTCATGATTACATGGCTAATATTTTGGCTATAATTAATGGTGTAAGTGTTAAACTAACAAAGGATAGCACAAATCTATGAGATAGAAGATTGAAATTTCAAGGATCTATTAGGGACTTTTGTTAGAAACTTTTTGTAGTGGATTAAGTGGACAGAAATAATGACTAGTTTATAACTCAACATAAATTAAGCTTAGTATCAATGATACTCGAGTGGACATAAAATCCAATATTAGAGGAGATTGTTTTACCTCATAGCTTTTTATGATTGTGTACGAATTCGAGTAAGAGAACTCTCTTTAAATAATTTGATTCTAAATTCAATTAGGAATGGAGAGAGGGGAGGAGAAACGATGGGGAAGATTTGTCCATTCTAAATTCAATTAGGAGTGTCCATTGTTCAAGTCCTAGGCTCGACCAACCCTCACCATCCTAAGCGTAACCTATAGCATAAACAACCATTTTTTAATTATGGCCATATTCCAAATAATAATAATAATAATACAAAAAACATTCAATTTCATCAAATTGCACCTTAAATTTGGATAGGTGTTGCTATCTACCTTAAGCTTTAAAAGTTGTAGATAATTGAGTCCAATAAATTATAAAGGGGAAAAAATTGCTCCTCTCAACTCTAAAACTTAGAAAAATGTTATAACTTTACCATCTATTCAATTTTCGATAATAATTCACCCATTAATTTAACAAAAAATAATTTTAAAAAATTCTAAGAAATCACTAATCTAATGAGTTTTTTTAGACAAATGAAAATCAAGTTCATACATAAAATTAAGTTTGGTTAATGTACAAAATTGACCATTAAATAATTTCTCCAAACTTACAAAATTAAAGGAAAAAAAATTCCAATGTCACTTTTGTTTGAATAAGCAAAACTACTCGGATTTTTTTTTAATAATGTTTTTTTAAAAACTTTTTCTAAAAAAATATATTCTCACCAAACTATTTTCAAGAATAATACTTGAAAATAGTTTGTAAGAGACAACCTGGTGAGGTGGGGTCGTCTCTTTGGAGAAACGACATGCACGATTAAATTTAACTAAAAAATCTAACCAAATCTTTAACTAAAAAATCCCAAGATTTTTTTTATAAATAAACTTTAAATTAAATTTAACTAAAAAAATTCTAACCAAGTCTTAAAATAAATCAATTTTAAAAATCAAATTTAACGCATTCAAAATATAAATTAAATCTATCATAAAACAAATTCAATCAAATGATATCTTCCCATAAATACTAATGAAGAAGCAAGAACGATGATGAAAATTTGTTATTTAGAGGCTTAGAACACAAGTTTAGATGTCATAAGCAGAATATGAATTTTCATACAAGTTTAGATGTCAGGTGTAAAGGCGGTCAGATGATACTCAGATGATTGTATTGTACAAGGAGGCAGTCGGTGTTATAGAAAAGAAAAAATCGAAAAAAAAATGATCAATAAAAAAGAAAGTAATAAAAAAAAGAAATTCTTGATTGAATCAGGAATCCAATTTATAATTAGGTATGGATAAAAGATCTTCCTATGTTATACTATTCGACGATGAATCGATTTTCTAGCTCAGATATTGTTATTCATGATATTTTGATACGAAAAGATATCATCGAGATGTAATTCATCCCATTTCATTTACAGGCGAAAGATTTTTCATCTCTATGGGATGAAATCCCGAGTTATTGCGAATTAAAGAAAAATGAAACGATGTTTAAAAAGTCTCAATCTACGCATTTATTGCTACAGCACTGTTCATTCTAGTTCCTAGAGCTTCTCAATTCTATTTCTAGTGAGTTTGAATTGACCCGGTCAGCTAGAGACAAATTGGGATATATGACCCCTCCTGCTATCCCGAATCGGGATCCACACTAGTCTTTTTTTTTTTTTTTTTACTTCTCTCTGATTTTGACTTTCCTTTTAAATTAAATACTAGTATTCATGAAATTGTTTTTTTTCCTTAATAATTTGGATCCTCTTTTTAAATTAAATATATGCAATCTTTGCCTAGATTCATGAAATTTTGACTTTTCTTTCAAATTAAATTGGGATATTTATGAAATCGTTTTTTTTTCGTAATTTAATTTTGATGCAAAAGCCATTGGAATTTTTATTTTATACATTGGAAAAATACGTTTTGTTATTAATAGACTAGGAAATGAGAAAGGAATATATGAAAGAAAGAAAATCAATTAGTTATTCATCAAAGTTTCATTTATTCAAGGACTAGAATTAAACGAGGATATATAGCTATTACTCAACATTTTTGTAATCACACATTCATCGAATGATTTAATTTTATAATCGGTCTTTTAAGATTTCGTTAGATTTTTTAGTTAAATTTAATTTAACATTTGTTTTAAAAAATAGATTTCTTAATAATTGGTTTGTTAAGGTTTTTTTAGATTTTTTAGTTAAATTAATTTAACCTTTGTTTTTTAAAAATAGATTTCTTAATAATTGGTTTGTTAAGATTTTATGAGATTTTGAAAAAAAAAAAGTTACAAATTATCTACGGAGGAGAACGACGGCTAAAAGGAATGTCATCTTCATATATCTATATAGATGATCATTCCCTTCCCAACCAATGTGAAACTTTATTTGCACCCCTTACAAATTCAAAGGTAAAAAAAAGTTAAAAATTACAATAAGATAGTTAAGGATCCAATTTAATGAAATGAAAGTTTATGATGAAAACCGGTAAAATGTTTGGAAATTTTCTAATTTACCCACCAATTTTAATAAAAAGTAATGTAAAAAACTAAATAATTTAATGAAAATCAAACTTTGCACAAAATTGATATTAAAAAACTCCACCATAACTTATAAAATTTCAACAAAAAAGTAATGTTATTTTTGCCTTAGTCCTATGAATTGCATGCCAAATATATGTTTTATAATTCATTGGATACCTATCATAATACTTTTTTCAACGATTCTTCTAATCAAAATTTATCAGAAGGTAAAAATTGCAATTGAAAGTTTAAAGTGAATATTGCAACATTCATTCAAGTTTTTAATTTGATAAAATTGAAAATTTAGGTACAAATTGATATAGCTTGCAAGTTTATGACCCAAATTGATATTTTTACTTCTCTCTTTTTGGTAAGATTACAAGTTTAGTCAATGAATTTTCAAAGTTATGTCTTATAGGTATCTAAATTTTAAAAAGTGTCTAATAGATTCTAAAACTCTTAATTTTATATCTAATAGGTTTCTAGACTTAAAAAAAATGTATAATAGGTCTCTCGACTTTCAATTTTATGCCTAATAAGTATTACAGCTTTTAATTTATTTTAATAAGTCATTGACCTATTAGACATTTTAAAAAGTTCACGAACTTATAAAAGACATATAATTGAAAGATTATGATATTTGTTGATGCACAATTTTAGCCAAGAGGTGGTGCTCGATCAAATACACTCCGAAGCTTATGTTGAAACTAAGTTCAAGCTGGTGTCAAGCCCGCTTATATAGAATACAAGAGATTGCATTAAGGTGGGACCCCACCTTTTATAGGACTAGGGAGCATTGGAAGTGTGACTCTGTCGCTACGACACTTGTATTGTCATTTAATGGGGTTTTTGCCTACAATTGGAAGATCCACTAAGTAGAATCGTCCTCTGCCAAATGTCAGACAACTTTTTGCTAGTCAAAATCTTCCCTAGGTCGGAGCTGAGTTGAGTTTTGTTTAAGGACATGTCGGCCCTTCTCATTGATCGTCTTCGACGTATCCGAGCTGATGCCCAAAAACAAGTGTCTTTTCACGTGTCAATGTCAGTTTCGACCTTGACCCTAACAATACCATTAAACATAAAATTCAATTTTGTTTTTAATAGTTTCGTGAATTTGAAAAAACATCGAATAAGTCAAAGAACGACACAAAATTGAAAGTTTAGAGACATATGTGACACTTTAAAAATTATTAGACACAAAAGAAAAAGTTTGAATGACGATCCAAATAAGTCATATTATTGTTATTTATACAAAGGTACAATAATGAGAAACTTATCCTTTTATTTTGCCCTTTAATTTTAATCATTTTCTTCATTACTTTGACGACAATTTTGTCATTCATCTCTCTCTCTAAATTCCCGCAAACATTCGGGTTTATGGGCTAAGCAGCCCTTTTTCCAACATTCGGGTTCATCTTCATTACTTATGTCACTTATGAAATTACATATCCTCACTCTTTCTTCTTATCTTTTCTGGTTTTTTGGGCTAAGCAGTTTTTTTTTAGCATAATTGATTTTTACCCCTTATTTTGGAAACCTACAAAGTTCGGATTTCTTGATTGTAGACATCTTTGAGAAGATGCCCAAAGTTGACCAATACTCATGGAATTCTATGATTTCAGGTTTTGAACAACGTGACCGCTTTGATGAAACTTTAAATTATTTTGCTCGAATGCATAGTCATTGTTTTCTGATGAATGAATATTCATTCGGTAGTGCCCTTAGTGCTTGTGCAAGTTTACGATATTTGAAATTGGGTTCCCAAATCCACAGTTTAATATATAGGTCAAATTATTTATCAGATGCGTATATGGGCTCTGCTTTAATAGATATGTACTTTAAATGTGGGAGAGTTGACTACGCTCAAAGTGTTTTTGATGGAATGACCGTGAAAGTAGAGTTTTTTGGAACAGCTTGATTATGTGTTATGAATAGAATGGTCCGGTTGATGAGGCTCTTGTTATTATCATTATTTTTTTGAAATGATCAAATGTAGGGTTGAAGCTGATGAAGTAACATTTGCTAGTGTGGTTAGTGCATGTGCAACTATGTCGACGATCAAAGAAGGTCAGCAGATTCATGCTCGTGTTGTGAAATGTGATGAATTTAGAAATGATCTTATTTTAGGCAATGCATTGGTTGATAGGTATGCCAAATATAACAGGATTAACGAGGCTAGACTAGTTTTCAATCAGATGTCAATTAGGAGTGTGGTGTCTGAAACCTCAATGGTACGTGGCTATGCAAAAGCATCAAGTGTCAAAGCTGCAAGATGTATGTTCTTAAATATGATGGTGAAAAATATAATTACTTAGAATGCGTTAATTGCAGGGTGTACACAAAATGGAGAGAATGAAGAGGCACTTATACTCTTTCGCTTTTGAAGAGGGAGTCTTTGGCTTACACACTACACCTTTGACAATCTCCTCAATGCTGGTGCAAACCTTGCTGATTTGCAGCTTGGCCAATGTTGGTTCGATTTATGTCCCCTTGTGCAAGTGAAAAAGAGATCGTATCCACAGGGATTGATGGTTAAACACTTCAATAATCACTTAAGATGAGGGATTTTAAACAAGCAAAGTATTTATAACAAATAGGAAAACTAAAGTAAATCAACTAAAACAATACACCAATACACTACTGTTAAAATGAATCAAGACAGATGACAGCAAAATGTTTGAGGAAAATGCGCAAATATGAACTGAAATATTGATATTAAAGTGATTAAGGGGGAAGCGGCTAAGTGACTCTCATGGACTTAACGGACAATGCTACAGCATAATACCAGATTTTTTCTACTGTTAACATTGATAGACAAACAATAACAGCATATATGCACAGTTTTCATGACCAAGCTAGGCTTATTCCTAAGTCACCACACGCTAAACTCAAGTAGGCTCTAGCTCGAGATGAAGTATTTCGCTCCCTATTACGATTTTCCAAAAGTTAACAAGAATGTATTCTAACATGCTGATCAAACATATTGAAAATAAATTTATAAAACAACTTCAACTCAATGTTCTTCATCATTTAAAAACAGTAACAAAGTCTACAGCCATAAGGGTTCACAACAACCTCCCTTTCACAAATTAGATTAGCTACGCAAAGCCATATAAGAAAATCAAATAAAAACTAGAATGAAAATAAAACAAAGAGGTTCAAATAAGACAAAGGATAAGTGGGCCCCATCTCTAAATTTCAGATATTTCTCCGAGTTACTGTGGTAAATCCATTGAGCAGTCCTTTCACTATCAATTTGTCGTTTTCTACTGCTTTATAAATCTGGATCTGATGTTGTAGTATCGTCAAAGCTGTAGCAAAATGCACCAAAATTAGCTCAATTGCCATTGACAATACTAAAATGTAGAAAACTAGTGTTTATGATCTTCTTAGCACAAACTAAGTGAATAAGGGTGCAAGTGATTCTATCTTTGTCTAATTTATACCAACATTATTCCCAAGTAACTCTCTATTTGGAGGGTTATCGGCCGACATGCTCACTCTCATGTTTTAAAGCATGGATTTCGATTTCGATTTCAATCAAGAGAAGAGTCGGATATTTTTGTTGGGAATTCTCTAATTGATATGTATATGAAATGTAGATCAGTTGAGAATGGTGGTAAGGTGTTTGAACATATGGTGCAAAGGGATTGTGTCTCATGGAATGCTATGATAATTGGATATGCACAAAATAGCTTTGGTAATGAGGCTCTTGGAGTTTTCAATCAAATGTTAGAATTAGGAGAGAAACCAGATCATGTCATGATGATTAGTATTTTTTCCGCTTGTAGTCATGTTGGGTTGCTTGATGAAGGCCGCCATTACTTTCAATCCATGAGTGCACAACATGGTTTGGTGTCATTAAAAGACCATCATACATGTATGGTTGATTTACTAGGCCAAGCTGGCTGCCCTGGAGAAGCAAAAGATCTAATAAAGGAAATCTTGATGCAGCCTGATGCTATCATATGGGGATCCTTGCTTGCTGCTTGTAAAGTCCATCGGAATATCAAATTGGGGGAATATGTAGTACAGAAGCTTTTGGAGGTAGATGCTGAGAATTCTGGGCGATATGTTCTTCTCTCGAATATGTATGCTGAACGTGGAGATTGGGGGAATGTTGTGAGAATAAGAAAGTTGATGAGAAAGAGAGGAGTGGTTAAACATCCAAGTTGCAGTTGGATTGAAATTCAAGGTCAGTTGGATATTTTTATGGTTAAGGATAAAAGACATCCAAAGAAGAAAGAAATCTACATGCTTTTGAGAACATTTCTACAACAGATGAGACGAGCTGGATATGTCCCATATGTTTGCAGCAATGAAATTGATGAAGAACAATCAAAAAACGTGACAATGTCCTCGTCTTACCAAATTGAAATGTCACGTACAGGTGAATAGATTATTCTAGCTAATCTATGTAATAATGGATTCGAAGGATATAAATAATCCAAGTAGGAATTGATCTTCAGGATTTTGAGAGAAGTAGAGACAAGTCAAACTACTGTCATATATTCACTCTTTTTGCTAAAATTCAATGTAAAGAAGACGTATATTCCTCTAGCTTTTTAATCAAAACATTGTTAGGATAGATTGTTACATTATATAATGGATCTAATCTATTCCATGTTGTACTTCTGTTTTGTCGAATAACTTTGAAAAATATATCTCAGTTACCCCTGTTTATCTACCATATTTTTTTTTCCATTTAGGACACTATATTGTTTCAAACGAGTTTTTGAAGACTCTTTTATAGCTGAAGATATTTTGTGGAATAGTGTATAGCACACAACTTCTGAGTGGTGTTCAAACCATAATAAATTATTTTGTAATATAGATTTAGGGCCAACTTGAGATATGGCAAAAAAAAGTTAGGAAAATAAGAAAAATAGCAATAAGGTTTGGGTTTTTCAAATATAGCATTTTTTTGGCAAAAAAACGGAGGCCCACGTTCTAAATTACAAATATACCCTGCAGGTCCGAACCAACAATAAATTACTTCTGATTGACTTCTGATATACTAATGATTGACAGATATACTCCTGATATATATGTGATATATGTTTGATATACATATGGTATAAAATTGATTTACTTCTGATATAACTATGATATCTACTACTATAGGTGACATAGAATTGATCGACTTCTGATATACTATTGATTTACTTATGATATAACTATGATTGACAGATATACTCCTGATATAACTATGATTGACAGATATACTCCTGATATATATGTGATTTATGTTTCATATATATTTGATATGAAATTGATTTAGTTCTAATATAACTAAGATATATACTACTATAGGTGATATAGAACTGATTGACTTTTGATATACTATTGATTGACTTATGATATAACTATGATTGACAGATATACTCCTCATATATATGTGATATATGTTTGATATACATATGATATGAAATTGATTTACTTCTGATATAACTATGATATCTACTACTATAGGTGATATAAAACTGATTGACTTCTTATATACTATTGATTTACTTCTGATATAACTATGATTAACATATATACTCTTGATATATATGTGATATATGTTTGATATACATATGATATGAAATTGATTTACTTCTTATATAACTATGATATCTACCAATTATTTCGAACATATTACCTCTAATATATGTTTTATGATATACTACTAATATATGAAATAATTTTTTTTTCAGATAAAAGCAATGGTACAAACATGAAAAATGAAATAAAAAAAAAACATCGTCGAAAATGTTGATGTCGTTCGTCCCAAAAGACAACATAAACCAACACCAAAAGTATTGTCTATGGAAAAACGGAAAACTTCAAAGATAGTATCTCCGAAAACACGACAATCACCAAGAACGAAGATTGATGTCCCAAGATTTTACCTAAAGATTATACAAGAATGAAACTTATGCTTTTCTAGACTGTTGGAACTTATGCTTCTTCTTTTATAGAATTTTAAGAATGACATTGTTAGTCTACTTTTGGTTTATGCTACTGGTTCGTTTTGATGTTTAAAATTTTAAGTTTTTGGTTGAAGGACTTTGCTGCTGATTTGATCTTGATGTTGATACCCAAGAATGATATTTAAACCTTTTAAGAATGACATTGTTGCTGTTTTCATTTTGATCTTTAAAACTTTAAATAAAACTTAATTGTACTATTGATATATGTACAATGTATACTTGATATATCACTAATATATTATTGATATACAGAAAAACCCCAAGTTTTTATTTACCTCTAATTTCTAATTGATTTCTCATTTACAGTAATTTCGAAAATCACCATTGACGTTCACATTCACGTTTCTTTCAAGTTTTCTTTCTCATTTTCAGTAATTATCAAATTTTTTTCTCATTTTCCATGCATTTCAATACCTACTAATTTCTAATTGATCAAAAAAATACAAGACAAAGGGTTAAAGTAGGTAAAATAATGATTTACTATTATACAACTGATATAGAACTGATTGACTTTTGATATACTATTGATTTACTTCTGATATATTAATGTTGTTAGATATACTTCTGATATATATGTGATATATGTTTGATATATAATAACGAAGCAATAACTGAAAAGAGTAATTTGGGAATACTGAAAATTTTAAAATCAGGATTTTCAAAAAAATGCTATATCTGAAAATATCAAAAAGACATGCTATGCTATTTTGTTAAATATAAAAAACTTATATGTTACCCATTACAAATCCTCATCAATTTATAGCCTCGCCTGATTTTGTATGATTGGAAGGTCTTGTTCTAGTTCTTTCGAGGGTGACCTCCAGTTTGGCCTCAAGGATGTTGTTCCTTCTTTTGTGACTCTCTGTCTCTTCTAAAAAAGGAAAAAATGGTCCTTTAGATAATAAAACTACATGATATTAATTCAATCATGTAATTGTCAATTGTGAGAAAATGTCCTTATTTGTACAATTTTTATGACAGTACATGTTATGTATATGCACTTTTCACTTCCTCATTCAGACGTGTCTCAATCAATCATGTAAATGGCTTAGATCTCCTCATCTTGTTTGGTTTTTCCAAATGTTGAGGGTGCTGTTTTCCTTGATTTTAAAGGGGAAATCGAGGTGATGGGACTATACTGATTTACCTGTGTTTTTTGGGAGATTTGAGAAGAAACAATTGGAAAGAACTTTAAATATAGAGTATTGGGTCGGTTGTGTAGATGACTTGTGAGAGCGCCATTTTGTAGCTTCATTATGACTTCCATATGAAAAAGTTCATTACGTGTCTCTTTTTATTTTGGTAAATTGTATTCTTCTCATGGTTTATGTTACTAGATTTTGAGATGATTTTGAAAATTATACTATTTCTATTTTTTTTAACAAAAAAAAAGTCTTTTCATTGATAGATGAAAAGATAAAAAAATGTTGGATGATACCAACACTCAAATTTGGTGAGAGCCAAAATTTGAAGAAAATGTCCAACTTCCAGATGCAAGATCACTCTTATAGAAATAACCTGACAAATAACCTGACAAATGAAAAGTTATCTGAATACAATAAAAGGCTAGATAATCAAGGATTCTAAACCCCAAGGACAGGGTTTTGGAATCCTGGATTATCTAATAGTTTATTCTTAAGGTTGAGGTGAACTATAAGATGGAAGTTCATCCCTTTGATTGATGCAAGCCCTTTCTTAGCGAGCTTTCTCTAATAGGGGAGATGGGATTCAGACATTGTCTAGCCGAACTGAGTTATATGACTGGAATACGAATCCTCATAGACAGACCAAACTATTTGATCAGAAAACTGACCAAGTCTGCAAACCTCGACTCAGACAGAGGATGACCTGGAGGACGAATTGGAAGTGTGTCAACCAAAGGACCTGCAAAATAGAAGACACTCTGACACCCAAGTCAATAGGCGACCGAGCTATATTCGAGAGAGAATATAGTATTCACGTATCTTGAAATGTGAGGCAGGCGGTTCTATTTATACGTGTTAAGCTTTTAACAGCGGTTGAGAAGTAGTTACAACCGCCCCGCAAATCACGGTGTGTTGTCAGAAAGACGATTGTGTTGGCTTTTTGGCCCTTAATCTCGATTAATTAGTTTAATTAATTAATATTTTGATGATAACAAACACACTTAGTATTAATTGTTTTTGGTGTGTAAGAATTATTGTTATAAAGAATAAATTTATTATAAGCTTCAATCATATTGTATGATTTATTGATAATATATATTTTATTTATTGATAATTTTAGTGTTTAAATAGTCCACAGCGTAGAGCTCGAAACAAGAATTCCAACGGATTTTGAATTATCCAGATCGGAGCTCAAACGAAAAAGTTACAACGAAAATAAGTTGAAAGAATGGTATGACGTGACGTGAACCAACAACAAGGTGACATGTGGCAACTGAAATTTCCCAAAAAAAAAATAAAGAAATAGACAAAGAAATGAAAAAAAGAAATAAAGAAAAAGAAAAAAAAAAGATGTTACCGTCAGGTAACTTGCAGAAAGAAAAAAAATATATATACATACATATATCATGTCAAATCTGACATTTGTTTAAGAAAAAAAAAATGGGAGGTAACTGTTGAAGTTTACATATATATATATATATATAATATTTTATTATTATTATTTATTTTCTAAACCAATTATTATTTTATTCAATTAAAATTTCAACTTTTGATTTTCAATCATTAAAGATCTAATGGTCCAAATTCAATTTCGATTTCAAATTTATTTTCAACTTTTCCTCACCTATTTAAACCCCACTTCCTTCAACATTTTATACAACTCATTCTCTCCCAATTTTCTCTCCAATTTCTTCTATTGTTTATCTCTCCAAAAATTTCAATGTTGTTCTAATTTCTTGTGAGAGAAATTTTATTTGAGAGATCCGTGTGCTTCCAATTTTATTTGTCTTAGCCAAATTGAGGGCTTTTATTTTGTAAGAGTTTTTTTACAAATTTGTGAGCAAATATTTGTATACCCACTCTTTGAGAGAGTTTGTAAGTTCATTCTCAAATTTCATATCCTTTATAAGGGTTGTTCTTGAGCCCGAAAAAGAGCGTTGTAACGGTTTGATCATGAACCGTGGAAAGGATCAGGTTTCTTCTTGCTCCTGGAAAAAGAAGGTTTTATATCGGTTTGACTCCTACTGTGGAAAGAGTCAAAGTTTCTTCATCGAATACCCAAGAGACGCTTGGGGAGTGGAGTAGGTCGGTTGTTGCCGAACCACTATAAAATTTCCGGTGTCATTTTCTCTAACCCTACTCTATTTAATTTTTGCAATTAATTTTCTTTATTACAAATTGCATAAAATTAATTGTTCGAATTTGTTATTCATATTTATGCTCAATGTTTATATTTGAATTATTTGAGTGGTGAAATTAATTAGGGTGTTTGTATTTCTAATTTATTGTTTAATTTGTGATAAAAATTAATTGTTCCTAAAAAGTTTACTTATTTGTTTAAATTTGGGCCCACTGTAGTAAAAAGTTTATAAAGTTTAATTAAACTCTATTCACCTCCCTCTAGGGTTGTCAAACTGATCCAACAGATTGAATGGTTTTGTGATATAGTTCTGAAGGGATGGAATCCCAAGCGGAAGCGATTTATCGCTTGTGATTCAACTTGAAGAAATTAAATGTTATCGGTCTTTGAAAAACAGAACCATTCTATTTAAATGTAGAGGTTAAGCCTCTTGGGGAAGTAACAGACTTATGTTTGAAGACCGTTGGCTAAAGTTCTTCCCCGAGCACGGATCTTGTGGTAGCACGAACTAACGAACATGAATGCACGAACCCAAAGCTTGGATACTACCACCACATTACCTTGCTATTCCCTTTAGGATCAAGAACATGATTGTGAGATCCTTCTTGACAAGAAAACAAAAGGGAGTAAAATTGGGATTGTGAGAGAGATAGCGTTTTTGTTCTAATGGGATGAACAACCAACAACAACCAAAACCCAAAACACAGAGAAATCTCTGTGCTTTGAAGGCATGAGCGAAGAGACTCTCCACCTCACCATTTCCCAGCAAAATTTCTGGGAAGTGGTGTTTGTTAATTATGGTTAATACCATAATTAACAATATATATATATCAATTTATTTAATTATATTTAATTTAATTAATTACTTAAATAAACATAATTTAATTAAATCACATTTAATTAAATTAATATTTGAATCATATAAATATACTATTCCTATTTAATATGAATCTAATTCACATTAAACTTTAACCCTATAGTTTTAGTTTTATATTGTATCATCATACATTATATTAAATTGTGTCATACACAATTAACTCAAAATCTCTTTAATTAAATTTGAACAATTCAAATGACTTCCAAGATTAATGTTCTTAATTACCCTTTACGAGCTAGCAAGTGGACTTAATGGACCTATAGGTCAGAAGCTCCAACGTTATGAAATTAATTGGTTAAATTCATTAACCACCTTAATCAACATACGTTAACTACTGGTTACTCTATAAAAACCCGCACAAAAAAAATGGGGCATCCTCTTATTAGGTAGGTTCCTATCCTTTATCTATCAGTAAATGGATGAAATTCACTCGTCAGAATCAATATACGGAACTACGTAAAATCAGGCGCTGCATCTGAAATCGTTCGTTCACCCGAAAGTCCTCTCTCTACGCTAAAACGCTAAATCATTTTGGCTCTTTCACACAGGAATTTTAGTGAATAAGGAAGTTCCTTCTCGGTTTCGCATGCCAATTGGCAACTGCTCTATTTCGTATCATCCCACCCAGACCTATACGCTATTTCACCAACGATCATCTAATTCCTGAAAAAGGCAGACCCACGACTGTTCTGGCACATACCTTAAGAACCTGACCATGCACCGAAATAGGATGACCTAACAATAAGGTCATGTCAGGCTTTTCCTTCGTTTCACTCTCCGAAGTGGCGTGGCACAAAGCCCAATTGGAAAAGAAAGGGGAGCGGGTCTGAGGTAGGCCTTCCTGTATCGTTGGTAGGCAAAGGGGTACCAATAACTAAAAGTCCCTCTCAGGCTAGTGAGAGGGTGAACCCCTTGTTCAAGTCTCAGAGTCAGCACTAAAAGGAACACTCATCTACTCTCCTAAAATCGGGGAGGAGTGAATTCTATCTTATAAAGTTATGTTCCCAGCTCCCCGCTTAGTCTCGTCCCCAAAATGGTAGGAATGTTGAGTCAGCGACTCGGGCCACTCTCACCTATACAGATTAAAGGATGAACCCTTACCGGTAGGAGTCCATAACTCACTCAGGATTAAGAATGAGTCATCCTATGAAATACAAAGATTGGTTGTTTCGTAGTCCGGTCTTATACAAACTCATTATATAGGACACCCCCACTTGCATGTCTCCACACGACAGTTTGGAGACAGTTTGGTGCAGGAGCAAATGGCGTGGACAAACGCTGACAGGGTGTTGGCAGTAGGGGTGTGCATGCAGGCGAGATATGGGCCTACGACAAGGTGCGTGCGCAGGCATAGGTTGAAGGTGCACGCAAGAGTGTACCCCAATGGTATGGTATTGTCCGCTTTGGACATAGCCCGCACGACTTTGCTTTTGGTTTCACCCAAAAGACCTCATATCAATGGAGATAATTGTCCTCTCTTATATACCCATGATCATTCACTTTCCTAGCCAATGTGGGACTTTGTTTACATTATTTACAAACCCAACAATCCTCCCCTTGAACAAAGCGTCACTTGTATCTTGCCTCGAATAGTCATGCACTCACTTACTCCCAGCTGTCAACGAGAGCCTACTTCTATCCAGCACTTCTAGATAGATCACTTCCTACACGGACCAACATTGTGGGAACACCTAGTATCAATCAGAGCACAGAGCATGTCATTGCTCCCCACTACAAGCACTTTTTGTCCATTTTAGAGATTCATCCACAAGTTCCGTAATGACTATTAGGCTTACCCAACACTCTTGCTCAACTCCGAGGATTATTCCTCCCCCACACAGCTAGGTTTTCATGGCTTTGATACCACTTGTTAAGGACAACGGTACCCCAAGTACCCCACGTATCTCCACAATGGTATGATATATTGTCCGCTTTGGGTATAGCCCGCACATATTCCTATTGGTTTCACCCAAAATGTCTCATATCAATGGAGATAATTGTCCTCTTTTATATACCCATGATCATTCACTTCTCTAGTTAATGTGAGACTTTGTTTGCATTCCTTACAAATCCAACAGGTATGGATACTTGCGGACAAATGAGGGTCATGTCCTTGCGAGGCTCATAAGCTGGGGCTAAGCGTGCTGGATAGTCCACGTGCATGTCATGGGCGCTTCCTTATTCTTTCCTCAAACTCCATCCTCCTTTTCATTCTAGTTTACTTCTTTTGGCCCTTGAAAATTGTCAAGATGTGCTCGTGGGTCCAATGAAGTTTTCTCTTTTTAGGGGCTCTTTTTTAATCTTCAGGACCTCTCCTCTCGATCTTCATTCTCTTTGGAGTAGGTTGATTCTTGAAACATTTAGGTCACTATGATCTATGGAATACTCTAATTTAGATCAAATTAAATTTGTTATTTGATTTCAAAATATTATTTGTAATGGAAATTTGTAATTGATTACTAGTAGACCTCTCTCTGACCCTTTCTTGTGGATAACATTATTTTCAAGATATAATATTCTTACTTGTTTGTTTTAAAAACATGGAAATTACTAGATATGTTGAATGTTATCATGTCGTTCTCATAAATAAAATTTTGTAGAATGTCGCTAAAATATTTACTATTTTTTTAGATAAATATCTCTAGAAGTTTGTGGGTATGTAGAAAGTGTTGTGAAGAGGATTGGAACCGAATAGAGTAAGACACAACTAAAATGGATTGAGAAGAAGTAAGGAGGAAAGAAGAAGCAAATGACACAGTGATTTTACATGGAAACCCTCTAAACGAATTAGGGTAAAAACCATGAGCAAGGAAGAAGAATTCCACTTAATAAAGTAGGAGTTTCAAACTTTCTATCTTATGGAGAACAAAATCTCTCATAAGAAGAAACTTTCTCTATCTTTATCTCACCAAGCCTCACACTCACTTTAACTCACTTTGAATTGGGAATTTTTGGAATAGTTTGCTAAGTATGGGTGCCACCTATTTATAGCCCAACCATACTTGCATCAAGCAAATTTGTAGGGCTACAAATGTGCCACATATTAGTCTTGGATAAGATCATCTATTGGCCACATATTTGCCACATATTCCTCCCTAGTAGCTTCTAGTTACTTTAACTCTCTAAAGAAAAGCTTCTTGAGCAAGCTTTCTTAACCTAGTGGCTTCTAAAGACTTCCATCATCAAAGAGGTTTCTTGAGTAATGTTGAACGATTTATGTTTCATTTGTGCAAGTGTATACAACCGTTGTAGCAAGTGATAAAAAATCGTATCTATAGGGATTAATGACTAAACACTTCAATATTTACTCAAGAAAAAACACAACTTATAATATATGTTGAACAAGGAAAAACTATGGAACTTAAATGCATAAAGTGTTTACTGAATAAGAAAATATTAAAGGAAACAAGCAAAATCAAAGCGGGTATAAGACAGAGTGAGTTTAAAAAATGGGTACTATTGATGTAACAAAGGTAACGGGGAAGAGTTAAATGACTTCTTTTGGACTAACGTGAACGATGCTACAACATTAAGGATGTTGATATATGGGCCAAACATACATGGAGTCTTCATAGACTTCCCAAATTTTCTGTTATTCAAGTTTTAAAGCAAAAATGAAAGCATATCAGTTCAGTTTATAGTCTTACTAGCTGAGGTTTATTCCTAAGTACCTACACTTTAGACTTAAGTAAACCTAGTACGAGATGTAGTCAAACACTCCCTATCACAATTTTCCAAAAGTTAATAAAGAGACATCTCAATATGTTGATCGAGAACATTGAAACTCAAACAATAAAAGCAACTTCAACTCAGTAAATCCCACCTATTTATAGTCCAACCATGCTTGCTCATCAAGTAAATTTCTATCGCTACAAATGTGCCGCACATATTAGTCTTGGATAAGATGATGATCCAGTGACCATATATTTACCACATATTCCTCTCTAGTAGCTTCTAGTTACTTCAACTCTCCAAGGAAAAGCTTTTTAAGCAAGTTTGAGAAATCTCTTATCCCAGTGGATTCTAGAGACTTCCATCTCCAAGGAGGCTTCTTGAATAAGTTTGGGATATATTATTTAACAGAAAGAGCTCGAGCAAACAAACGGCTAATTAAAGATAGTGTTTATATAAAGACAAATTAGGGTGCAGAGAGGTAAAATTGAGAGAAGTTTGTGTGTAGAGGGATCGAATAGAGGTTGGTGAAAGATAATGTGTGAAGAGAGATTAATAAGTACTAAGATTTGAGAGATAACACATGTCTAGAGAGAGTGATAGAAAACATGCAGTTTGAGAAATTTGGGAGGAAACTATATTTATATGTGTATGAATGAATGGAGAGATCAATTAGAATAAGTTGTGGGGAAGAATGCATGTACATCATTGATGCAGATGTGCATGAATATGTTACATTATAAAATATGGTTGTATATATTTAATTTTGAACTTTAAAAAGTTTCGAACTATGCTATTAAACTTTCAATTTTAGTTCTAAATACATTTATAGTCTTTTTTATATAGTATTAATACACCATTGTTGCTAGCCCCTTGGTGACTTAGGATATCCATTTTTGTATACTTTCTTTTTTTATACAATGGAAGTATCGTTCCTTAAAAAAAATATAATAAATGAAATTTTGGTCTCTAAAGATTTGAAGGTCTATTTGATTCTGAAATTTTAAAATGAATACTTCTAGTCTTTGAAGTAAATGTCTATCTGATGCTTACATTTCAAAATAAATATTTTTAGTTCTCGAAGTTTGAAAAATAGTTTTAAACAGGTCTTTAAGCTCATTTGACCATATTTTGACTGTTTGTTGGTTATCTCTCTTCCCCTCCTTCTATTCCTCTCTTGCTCCCATCTCTGGCCAACATTGTCATCATCACCGCCAACTATTTCTATGCTTGCCCACCGCCCGATGTCACTATCACTACATCGTCATTGTCGCTGCATCATCGCCATCACCGTGGCCATCACACCGGTGAGAGGAGAGAGACTCTCTCTCTCTCTTTCCCTCGTTCCCGATCTAAACAAAGGAGAGAGGGAGACCTTTGTTCAAGTGGAGGAGGCGGTAGGCCTACGATGACAATCAATCGAGTTAAATACTTTCGACAATGTAGTTAATAATCTAGTTGATTTCCAATCGTAGGAAAAGGCGGTCGACCGCCGCCAGTGGCCTGTCTTTCTCAATCTTGGAGGAATCATCATTTTTTGCAATGTAAATTGATACAGAGAAATTAAATGGAATCGAAGAAGCTATTGATTCGAGGACAAGATGTAAGGGAGTTCCATAAGAGACCTTTGTTCTAGATTTTGAAACGAGGGAGAGACCTCTCCTCTTGCGGGTGTGATGGCCACGACGACGACACAACAACAACGATGGTGCGACGATGGTGGCGTCAGGCATTAGGCAAGGATAGAAACGATTAGTAATGGCAACGACAATGTTGGGTGGATATGGGAGAGAGAAAAGGAGAGAGGAAGAAAAGAGGGGGAGATAGAACCAATAAACAGTCAAAGAAGCTCAAGAACTATTTAGAATCACTTTTGAAACCTCAATGACCAAAAGTGTCTATGGAGCCAATAGCCACTTGTTTCAAACCCCAACCACAAAAAAAGTGTATTTTTCCCAAAAAAAAAAATTCCTCATTAATTTTTTTTTTATATAGATATGTTAAGGATCTCACATTGAAAAGAGAAGGGACTTAACAATAGTTTATAATCGATATGGGCTACTCCTCTCATTGCCAATTAATTTTGAGATGAAACCCCTGAATATTAATATGGTATCAAAGCTCAAAAGCTCAAACAAGCATCCGATCCAAAAAAAAAGAGATCTATCAACACGTATAATTTAAGCAAACTTGACAACATACTACCCAAAATATGTTTGACAAATTAATGGCGAGCATGTTAAAAAAAGTTTAAAATATATTATGTCTATTTTTATCCAGCCAATCAACTCCTTTGTTTAAAATATTTTCTATAATATAATTTATGGCTCGCCAATTTGAGGGACAATAATAAGCCCTTCTCACCTCAACTTTCTCATGTGTGTCTTAAATGCATTAACTATTTCTAAAGATTTCCCTTTTTCCAGTGTTTGAATTTGAATGATGTGTCGTTGATTTGGAGGATGTCCACTTCAGCCAGCGACCAATTTCGCGAGTTGTTATAAAATGTTGTTCATGAAAGAAGCCGCCCAACGCCAGCCACCGGTTTTCCCTTCCCCAAGACGTAGACATGCCCAACCAAAAAATAGAGGTTGGATTGCCATTTATACGGTAGTTGATAATCATTTTATTTTTTGTTTTTAATTTTTGAAAAACAAAGAGTATTTGATAAGTAATTTAATTTTCTGGTTTTTTATGCTTTTGAAAACCATTTTGAATTTTTATGTAAATTAAAAAAAAAATTTAAAAACACATCTCTGTTTTTCTCAAAATCTCTTTTTTTTCCTCTAATAGTTAGTTTTTTTTTCTTTTGACATATTTATCTCTAACAAATTTCTTTATTGCTCTACAATTTTTTCCTGAATCTCGTTAAAAATTTATTTTTAAAATTTCAAAAACGCATCTCTGTTTTTCTCAAAATCTCTTTTTTTTCCCTCTAATAGTTAGTTTTTTTTTTCTTTTGACATATTTATCTCTAACAAATTTCTTTATTGCTCTATAATTTTTTCCTGAATCTCGTTAAAAATTTATTTTTATCTCTCTAAAATGTTAATATTTTAAATATTTATCATTATTTCTCCTTCTCTAAAATTTTTTTTTTATCTATTTGTATTTTTTCTAACATATCACCTTCATTTATCTCTATGAAAATTTAAAATTTTTCTGAATTTTTGTCTCGGTAAAATTACTTTCTTTTCTCTTCCTCATCTATTTTTTCTCTAGAAATTATATATTCTTTTCTCGTACAATTTTCTTTCACTATAACTTTTATTTATCTTTTATTTATTTATATTTTCTGACAAATATATTTCGAATATTATTTTTATCTCTAAATTTTTTCTTACTGTAACCTTTCTTTTTCTTTCTAATTTCTTTTTTTCTTTAATGTATATTTTCCTCCCAATTTTACTCTTCCTCTCTACATTTTTTTTTGTCTTTAACTTTTCTTTTACTATTTTTTTTCTAAATCTTTTTCTTTATCACTCTAAAGTTTCTCTTTCAAAAGTTTATTTTCATATCTCTAAACTTTATTTTCATGTCTCTGCATTAGGGATGACAAAAGTTCCCGCAAGGTTGGGTCTCCACTCTAAGAATAAGAAATACATGTCCCGATCCGATCCCCAATCCCATTTTTAAATAATTAATATATTTTTATTGACATATTTACATGAATAAAATATTAAAATATTTTTAAAAACTAATTATTTATACTAGTAAATAATAGTTCTAAAAAGAATTAATATATATCTATTATACTTTTTTATTTTCTTAAATTATAAAAATAATTAAAATTAATTATAAAACTGGTAATTTTTCCCGCGAATTTCACCATCCCAAATAAAGATTCTTTAACCTGGATCTCAATTTCCGGACCGAAAAACAACGTGAAGATGAAGACTGAAATTTTTCACCAGCACGATAATAAGAAAAAGGACATCCTCACTCCCACCCCACATTATTGTCATCTCTACTTTGCCTAGAAGTTTCCTCTCTGATATATAGTTTCAATTTTCTAACTTTTTAAAAATAGAAAACTTAAAATGATTACCAAAAGTTTTCTATTTTTTAAAAACAAAAAATAAAAAAACAATTATCCAATAGGTATGGTTTTTGTTTTTTAAAAACATAAAACAAAAAACATCGAACATGAAAACAAAAAACATAAATAGTTATCAAACGCGCTCTTAGTCCACCAGTTTGCAATAATTCATTTAATATATAGAAATAAGCTATTGAAAGGCAATCACTACCCCCAACTTTTTCGTTGAATTCAAAAAAGGAAAAAAAAATGCTATGGTACGTCATTTAGGGCTTGTTTCCAATTTTATTAAGAAACTTAAGTATTTACAACTAATTATGTTTCTTGTTTTTGTACTAAAAAAAATTATGTTTCTTTGTTTTTCATTTTTTTTTTTGGAAACATTCTCAAAATTGTATAATTTTTGAAAAAAATCATAATAAGTTTCTTATTTCTTATTTCCTTTTCTAATTTGTTACAAAACTAAATATAAATATCATTTGATCATCGTTGAATTCATAAGTGTGGGGGTCGTACAATTATATTTTTTCTTTATTAAAAATGAAGAAACATAAACAAGAAACTAAAACGTTATCAAACGGATATGATGACAATGAATTGGGTGGGGGTAGAATTACGGGGAAATCACTTTTGTCCATCTTTATTGACATTATCATTGACATTTCTAATATTGATGTTGATGAATGATGATTATATTGTGTTAAGATCATTAATCTATTTAGATCAAATGTGACCCTTCACTATTTATGATATGAAGTCATGATTTTTACCACAATATGATTTTTCAAATTGCAATGTAACTGCCGTCCTTTTTTTAAATCTATTCAGCAATATATAATTTGCATTGCTACCTTAATCTTGATGTTGGAATATATATAGACTCTTATTTATTAATTTTTTTTTAACAAAACGAAGGAGAAGAAACGATGAATAGAAAGATAGGGTAGATTGATCCCTTATCCATGCAGGGATCACCGAAAAATTACCCCCCAAACTATTGAGTTAGCACTTTTCGGAAGATGACGTGCGATTACATGTGCCAACTGATTTGCATCGAAATGCCAACTGATTTGCATCCCTTTCGATGGCACAGACAGATACCACCAACTTGAACTCCATCAAACTTCTAATTTCCTCCGCAATCCAGAAATTTTCCATGACGTATAAGGCTTCGTCGATTACTAGCTTTTTCTAATAGAATCTAGTGGACATAAATTCTCTATAGACTCTTATTTATAGAGATTTGAAAGACATAAATTCTCACTAGATTAAGTCCACGTGAGGAGTCCTAAGATCAAATTCTCAGGGATCAAAGTTGTGTATCAAAATTTACAATTACTTACTCTTGATGTGAGATGAAATTTGAAAATAGTACTTTAATTGAAACATTTTTTTTCCAAAATATTTTGAAAAGAAGTACTAATTAAGTATTCTTTTGAAATTACTTTGAAGTACTCTTTTAAATGTTTTTTTAAAGGAATTAAGTATTCTTTTAAAATTACTTTGAAGTACTCTTTTAAATGTTTTTTTAACCTTTAAAACATATTTGAATATATAACTAGACACCATTAAATTTTTTATTAGTATTTTAGTTAACTAAAAAAACACTATTCACTTTTCTAAAAATCTAAAAAATAATTGGTATATATCAATTCCATTAAAATCGGTTACTCGTATGATTTATAAATTTACATATCTTGAAAAATCATAGGAGATAATATCTCAACGTAGGAACCATATCAGATTTGAAAAATATTTTCACTATCATTGTTTATAATGAGATTAAGTTATACAGAAAGAATTATTGTTCAACAAATAGAATATACGTGGAAAGAATTATTCTACACCTGATATAATATTGGAAGTTATCTAAAAAAAAGAACTATATGGACAACCAAAAGTTAAATGTACCTTGACTTTTTTATTTATTTTATAATTAGTATAGAATCTCATTATCTTTCTTTCCTCGATCAAATGAAATGTGTTTTGAAGTCGCGGGATTTTGTATTTTCCCCCCGGTTTGAAGGAGTAGCAGCGCGTTTGGATATTGTGAGGCCGGCAACTCAACTCGCTTTGGCCTTTGCTTGCCATTTAAAACACTCTCGTGACTCCCACCACTGCTCTCTCTCTCCCCTTCTACTGCTCCCTCTCCCTGTGGCTTCTTCTTCAACGACCCACCCACTCAGATCTCTCCGCCAACTCTCTTTTGGTTCCACAAGGTAACTCATTTTGCATTTTCTTTTCTTTGATGCCCCTTCCTGTAATGAAGTCTGGATCTATTTTCTTGTAGCTGATATGGGTTTGTTCTATACATACAACTTTTACTCTTTAAGTAATCGCTGCGTCCTTGGTGCGTTTCAATGTGTTATTGTCTCACTTTCGGGCGGTGGCTATTGATAAACAATGAATTTTATAGTTCGACAGCAAAATTGATTCCGGAACAGTCCAAAATTTCATTGCTATTTTGTCTCCCTGTTCCTTTCATTCTGAAATTTGTAATGAACGTACATTGACTTTAATTTCGACCAGTTCGTTAATTTCTATACTTCATCTTTGTCTTCTTCACTTCACGTTCCTGTTATATGGGAAACGGGTAATCTTTATTTGAGACCAGGCTCTGGATCTCACTTGATCGTACTGAAATTAGCCTTTTCAATTGTGCATCAGTGGGACATTTTCAACAGTTATAATCCTTATCTCATGGTCGAGGATGCTGATAATCAGAATCTTATGTCTCTTTTTGCAGTTTTTAGTTATAGGGGTCCAGAGAAGTTAAATTTGTTTCTGCAAGTCAAATGACCTTTGACATGGCTCAGAGTGCTAGGACAATGGGTTCCTCCTTTAACTCCAGCAGTGGAAATGATGATACTTTTCTTAACAGTTTTGCTGCTGCTTCAAATGGGGATGATTATGATAGCGATGGCTCCAATTTTGCACCTCCGTGAGTCCTAACAAAATACCCATCACAACTATTATCTCTTAAATTTTATCCACCTTATATTGAATTTCATGAATGTTTTTTTTCTTTAGTGGTTTTTTCTTTCAACAGCTTTGCACCTCCAGAATACCCATCATAGCTATTCATGAATTTCATGAATGTTTATTTTCTTGAGTGGTTTGCACCTCCAGAATTTCATGAATGTCAAATGACCTTTGAATGTTTATCCAACTTATTCTCTTTCAACAGCTCCTCAGCTCATATTATAGCTTGTTGTTTTCTTGAGTGGTTTTTTCTGCTCTGACAATTAGCTTTCTCCTTGTTGTTTTTGTAGTACTCCTACCACCATATCCATGGCAATTCCGGCTGAACTTGCTAGTGTCATACCTTTGGTTGACAGATTTCAGGTGGGATAAATTTATGATACCTACACTACAAGTGTGAAAGGGTTTGCAATGTTGTTTTTGATGTCTATCTTAATCTCTATTTTCACGACAATCCTTGAAAATTGATCTCTCTATATGTTATTATTTTCCAAAGGTGGAAGGATTCTTGAGGATGATGCATAAACAGATCCATTCTTCTGGAAAACGTGGATTCTTTTCCAAAAGATCTGTAGGTCCTCAAGTTCGGGAAAAATTCACATTTGAGGATATGTTGTGTTTCCAAAAGGTGAGAACATCTTTCTTGTCATGAAATTTAAGTACTCACTGAACTCTTACATGTAAGTTGTAAATTTTAACAGGATCCTATACCAACTTCATTACTTAAAATTAACTCTGACCTGGTGAGCCGAGCCATTAAACTATTCCAGATAATCTTGAAGTACATTGGTGTTGACTATTCTGATAGAATTAATGCAATAAGCTTAGATGAACGAATTGAGCTTGTTGGAAAACTATACAAGCACACTTTGAAACGTTCAGAGCTTC
This sequence comes from Momordica charantia, assembly GCF_013281855.1. NCBI lineage: Eukaryota > Viridiplantae > Streptophyta > Magnoliopsida > Cucurbitales > Cucurbitaceae > Momordica > Momordica charantia. The sequence goes on along the minus strand of NW_028275158.1, from coordinate 23,012,189 downwards.
GAGATGAACTTTTTATCCAAATCTCAAAGCAGACTAGAAATTCTCCTGATAGGTATGCTCTAAAACTTTTCTGTTCCTTGTTGATCCTTGGTTTTAGTGATAAAGTTCTAGCACGAATTATTAATATTTGAACTAGAATGTATCCTCCTAATTTTTTTGATTGATCTCTCTATATTATGAATATCGATATTACAGGCAATATTTGATCAAAGCATGGGAGTTGATGTATCTATGTGCATCTGCCATGCCTCCTAGCAAGGATATTGGTGGGTATCTTTCGGAATATGTTCATAATGTTGCACAAGGCACAAGTACTGATCCAGAGGTTCAAGTTCTTGCATTAAATACACTAAATGCTTTAAAGCGTTGCATGAAGGCTGGTCCCAGACATATAATACCTGGTCGTGAGGAAATTGAAGCTCTTTTGACAGGGCGAAAGCTTACAACGATAGTGTTTTTCTTGGATGAAACTTTCGAAGAAATCACATATGACATGACGACAACAGTGGCTGATGCTGTTGAGGTAGATTCATGACTACTCTTCTTTTACTTTTGTGTATCTTGTCAATAAATAAATTAAAGATGATATTGTTTTCTTTTGTCCGTTAAGGATGGAAAATTATCTATTGAATTTTTTTGAAAAAAAATTATGTATTATGTGGGGTTCTTTCTTGTATTTTAATCCTTATTTACTAAAGAAACTGAGATCTTATTCTCTTAATTAGTGTATGAGTTATATGTCTGATCTCAATAATTAAATTTATGTTTATTTGTAATGTGTTTGTGGGTAATTTTAATCAAAAGCAGTAATTTATATATAATTTTTTATTAGCTTCAAAATTAGTTTTTTGTAGAAATTGAAGATTGATTTATACAGTTGGAATGACTGTCATTACTCATTAGATCTTTAGTTACAGTTACCTTCAAGGTGATTTTGTGGCTCAGAGATGGATTATTATTAAAAATTTCAAATCCTTTAATGAAATGATTTTGAAATGGATGATCATATCATAGACTAAGATATTATAAACAAAATGTTTGGGGAAAAAGGTTTTGATTATAACTGGAGAACTTAGGTGGAAACTTGTCTTTAAGCAGTTTCTCCTTTTGTATAATGGGAGATCTAGAGGCAAAATATTCCCTGCTAGGGACATTAGATGTTTTTTTATGCCCTTTCCTCTTGACAGCAGTGTCAGACTCATCTCTAACTGGACACAGAAAAGGTTTGACTAAGGGTTCCATGTTGGGAGTGAAGGGTCTAGCTTGCTTGTAAATGATGCCATTTTCTTCTGTTAGGGGAGGGAGGTGGTATGAGGATTCGTATCAGGAGTATTATTTTGTTGGTGTGAATAGGATTTTGGATCTTTCCAAATCAATATCGTTTGAAGATCAACATGAAAAAATGTTGTGGGTTGTGTGAATTATGATCCCTCTAGAGCTAGGTAGGCACAAACAGTATGCATTGAGATTTCCTTGTTGCCTTCTTCATCTCTAGGTTCTATAGTGAGTCATAATCCAAGATGCTTTCTTTCTCGAACCTCATGATACAAATGTTTTACCCTCCTAGAAGAAGGCTTTTCTCTAACAGGGACGAACTTACATTGATTCTATCAGTCTTTAGTGGTATATCTTTGCATGTCATTTCCATCCTCAACCTTGTAGTTGCTAGGCTCAAGAAATTTGTGGATTTATTGCGAGGAAAAGGTGGGTGAGCCCCGAAATTTGGGGTTGAAAGATGTCACTCTTTTGGCTGAGTGGTTGCAGAACTTTTCTTAAAACCTGATTGTGTCTATCATAAGGTTATTGTGATTAGGTACAAGCATCACTCCAATTGTTGGACGCAGATGTCCCTTTTCCCCCTCCTTTTTTATAATAAAGAAACCAACTTTCATTGAGAAGAAATGAATGGTTGGACACAGATGTGGTAGCCAATTACAAGTTCAGGAACTCGTGGAAAGCTATTTTCTTTGTTTGTTTGTAGGGTTTCATTTGGGGATTTTTAACTGTTTACAGTAGGACCATTTGATTGACAAGGCTCTTTTTGGGCACTTTTTCCTTGTATCTATAACTCCTCACTTGCTATGTCTATTTAAAATCCTTGTATGTTATTTGGGTTTTAACATTTTAAAACCTAGATATTAATTATCTGCCTGTCACAAGCATATCCAATTGGTTTGCATCATTGGTTATTAATCTTTGGTCAGTTTATCCTATCATTAGAAACTATGCCTTCAAAGCATCCTAGTCTTGGAGATAAATAGTAGTTGGGCTCCATGAGAAGAATTCTATTTATTTATTTAGAATTAAAGAAGCACTCTGTAAGTTTTGTTTTTGTTAGAAAAACATGGTTTTTGGCTTACTTAAGTGAATGTTTCCTCGTGAGTTGCACACTCATTAATGTAATTCATGAGTTGGATCTAGTATTTTAACTCATTTCCCCTCAAAACATTCATATTTTTGTCCAGGAACTTTCGGGAATTATAAAGCTGTTGGCACACTCTAGCTTCAGTCTTTTTGAATGCCGTAAGATTGTCAGTGGGGCTAAAGCACTTGATCTAGGAAATGGTACAATTTCTTTCATTACATTTTGTTTGTAGTTTGAACTGGAAAATAGACATCTCTATTCTTACACGGAGTTCTCTCAACAGAGGAGTATGTTGGGCTTGATGATAACAAATATATTGGAGATCTTTTAGCAGAATTCAAGACGGCAAAAGATCGAAGTAAAGGAGAAATTCTGCACTTCAAATTGACATTTAAAAAAAAGCTGTTTCGAGAGTCTGATGAAGCTGTAGCAGACCCAATGTTTGTACAGCTATCATATGTCCAAGTAGGATTTTTTATCTATTGCACTTCAAAAGATTTTATTTCTACTTAAAGTGATCCTTATTTGGACTTCTAGTATCATTTATTTGAAACTAGTTAAATTTAAGTGTGCTCAAGTGTTTAAATTTTTTAAATTTGTTTTTGATAAAAAAAGAAAGAAGTACATAGGGAAAAGGAGCATACTAAGGGTCGGAGGATTTACTTCTACCTAAAGTGATCCTTATTTGGACTTCTTTTTTGTTTTTTTGTTTTTTTTAACAAGAAACGAACTTTTCACTGATAAATGAAAAGGAACAAAAATTGTCAAAGATACAAACCCCCAAAGGGGTGAAAAGAAGAGGGATAAAGAAGGAAAAAATAAAAATAAAGATACAAACAAACCAAACTTAATAAAGGAAGCTTAAACATTACACAAAAAAGGCTCCCAATTAGAACAAAATCATGGAAGGAGAATAATTTGCAAAGAGATTGGAGAGAGCACACCATTGTGAGGCTTTGAACTTAGCTATACTGAAGCATTCGAAAGCTGAGTGGCTTTTCCCTTCGAAAGTCATTTGGTTCTGCTCAAACCATAACTCGGATATAAGCGCTTTAAGACCGTTTACCCAAAGAAGACTTGCTTTAGGTGAAAAAAAAGGACCAAATAGCAATTAAAAAGTTGATCAAGATACTAACTTGTCCTTTGCCCAAGCTAAATTTTTTTTTTGAACAAAATACAAATTTCTCATTGAAATAATGAAAAGGAACAAAATTGTTCAAAGATACAAACTCTCAAGCGAGTGAAAAGCAAATAAAATTACAAATAAAACTAAAAACTCATAAATTTGTAATAAAAGCACCCCAATTCAAGTTAATCAAACTAGGGCAATAAGGATTAAATAGGGAAGATAAAGAACTCCAATGGGAAGCCTTGAACTTAGCTAGATCAAAACGTGCTGGCGGAGGCTGCTTCTTTTCTTCGAAAATCCTCAAGTTTCTTTCATACCACCGATCATACACTAGTGCCTTAACTCCATTCAACCACGAAATAGAAATCGATCCACGACCACCATAAGCAAGTCAAATCCTCTTTGTGTACGAGGTAATCCCAACACAAAGTCCATAGATAGGTCCTACCAAATTGTTTCAGGGGTAGGTAGCGGGATGTATAATCCAGTATTCTGTTTTGTACCTTTGCTTGTTTGACAAATAAAGCATTTCGAGACATAGTTAAAAACATCATTTCTTAATTGCGGCCAAAAGAATCAAGATGTAACTAATGAGAGTGTTTTGTCCTGGCCAAAATGTCCAGCCAATCCACCCGCATGTAAGTCTTTTATTAAAGCTTCCCTTAAAGACGTGTGGAGGATACACAATTGATCTCCCTTAAAAAGGTAGCCATTTAGTAAATGAAACTCACCTGCATTTGTATGTTAATGACATTTGGTCCATATGACTTGGAAGTCAGGATCCTCATGATAAATTGTAGGTTATTCCTCGAACGCAATAATGTCTCCTTTAAGGAGTGTAAGTAAAGTCCCTTTTCGACTTAGAGCATCAGCTGCTTTATTCATAGTGGAATTTCTGTGTTTGATTACAAACTCAAACCGTTGTAAAAAAGACAGCCACCGGGCATGCATTTAGCTTATAGATTTTTGAGTATTGAGGAACTTAAGGGAAAAGTGATAAGTGAACCGTATAAATTCTTGGTTGAGCAAGTAGTGCTCCCATTGATTTAATGCACGAACAAGGGCATAAAGCTCTTGCGCTCATTTGTGCTCCATTTCTACCTAGAGGGGCTTAGTTTCTCGCCGAAATACTCAATAGGATGTTGATTTTGGGACAACACTGCTCCTATTCCCATACCCGAGGCATCAACAGCCACTTCAAATGGCTGTGTAAAGTTGGGGAGTTTTAGAACAGGGCTTTGAATGAGTTTTTCTTTTAGGGATAGGAAGCTTGTCGTTTGTGTTGTTCCCCATTGATAGTTACCCCTTTTTAAACAATCGGTTAAAGGTCCTGCTATTGTGCTGAAGTCTTTAATAAATTTCCTATAAAATGATGCTATCCCTAAGAAGCATTGGATGTCTTTAACAGAATGGGGTTGAGGCCAATCGGAGATGGCTTTAATCTTTGAAGGATCCATTTGAAGGCCGTTTTTGCTTATTATAAAGCCTAAGAAGGAAATTTCAGTGACCAAGAAAAGGCATTTTTTTAGGTTAATAACTAGCTTATTTGTATTTAATGCATGGAACAGGGTTTCCAAGTGAATTAAGTGATCCTCCATGGTGGTGCTATAGACTAAAATATCATCAAAATATATGAGTATGAATTTATGTAAGAAAGGGAGAAGAACCTGATGCACGAGTCACATAAAGGTGCTAGGGGCATTTGAGAGACCAAAAGGCGTGACTAGCCATTCGAATAGCCCTTCATTTGCTTTAAACGTTGTTTTCCACTCATCCCCCGATCGGATTTGGATTTGGTGATATCCACTGTGCAAGTCTACCTTAGAAAAGTAATGTGCTCCACCCAATTGATCCAAAAGGTCATTAATTCGAGGGATGGGAAATCCGTATTTGACAGTAATTTTGTTGATAGGTCTACTATCAACACACATGCGCCAAGTCCCATCTTTTTTAAGGGTTAATAGTGTTGGCACCGCACATGGACTGAGGCTAGGTTGTATATGGCCTTTAGTAAGTAAGTCAGCTACTTGATCATGGAGTATTTTGTACTCTGATGGACTCATTCGATAGTGTGGGAGATTAGGTAATGTAGCGCCGGGTATGAGGTCAATATGGTGTTGGATGTCTTGTAAAGGTGGTAAAACATCTTGTGATTGAATGGTATCGGGGAATTTATTTAGAAGAGATTGGACTTGAGGAGTGATGTTGTGTGTGGGGATAGTATCGGGTGAGTTGAAATGTGTGATAACAAGTCCAAGAATAGGCTCTGTTTTTGCGCACAGTAGTTGTTTCGCACTGCATAAATGAAATAATTGACCTTTCTCCAAAGTTTTAGAAGGTGTGGGACTCAACAATGGTAAAAGTACCACAGTTTTGCCCATCCATGTAAATTCGTACGTGTTGTCTCGTCCCTTATGGATAGCCTGTGTATCAAATTGCCATGGACGTCCTAGTAGGATGTGGCAAACATCCATATTGAGGACATCACATGTAATTTGATCCTTATAGCTCTTTACAATAGAGAGGGAGATGGTACATATCGTATTAACAAGTGCCTCACCTCCCGTTTTAATCCAACTAATCTTATAAGGTGTGGGATGGCGAGTGACTTTCAAATTTAGTGCAGAAACCAACTTACTTGACACTATATTTTCTGTACTGCCACTGTCAATGATGATGTTGCAGGCTTTTCCATTGACAGCGCAGTGAGTACAGAATAAGGAATGTCTCTGATGGGTGGATTGTGTCTTTGGTGCGAGGAGGATGCGCTTTAATATGCAAGAAACCTGTTCTCCATCATCTGGTTCTAGGTAAGCTACTTCTTCCTCAAAATCTTGAATGTGAGCAGTGTCAAAATCTTGTGTATCGTCGACTATATTGACAGTTTTGCGTTGGGGGCATTCATTCGATAAGTGTCCCACTTGCCTGCAACAAAAACATTTTCCTAAAGAGGGTCAAGCGTAGGTATTTGGAGTCTTTTTAGGGATAGGGTCAGTTGGTTTTACCTCATCAGGACCCTTACCTTTAATGGCAACCGTTCCACTAGAAGTAGCTTTGTCGAGTGTGGAAGTACCTTTCTTGGATGAGCTGGCTTGGTAATCACCAACGGTCCTTTGTTGATATTGTACGCGAAACTGATTGGCTTGCTACTCTTCAACGGTAACCGTTGTGGCAATGGCCTCATCAAGATAGCCTATTGGTTGGAGCTGGAGTTTTTCTTTAATGTCTGCACGTAGTCCGCTCACAAATATTGCCACTTGATATTGCTCATTCTCGCCAAGATTCGTCCTGGCTCCTAAGCGATGGAATTCTTCTGTGTAGTCAGCCATGGAGCGTGTTCCCTGGTGACAATTTTGATATTGATTATACAATATCTGTTCAAAGTTTATAGGGAGGGAGCGGTCCCGCATTAGCGTCTTCATTTTCTCCCAATTGCAAATAGGATTAGAATTTTTGTCTGTTGGTCTCTAATTGCTCCTACCAAGTAGAGGTGCCGCCTTTGAGTTTTAGAGCGACTAGTCATACCTTTTTGTGGTCTGGAGTTGCCATATAATCAAAGAAATTTTCTACATTCTTCACCCATTCCAAAAAACCTGCAATATCCAGCTTGCCATCGAAGTGAGGGAGATCCACCTTCATCTTGAAGTCAGTCTGATGGCGATAATGATGGTGCTACCCGTGATGCCGTGGCCCATCATCGTTCTAATGTAGATCAACATCTTCATCACTAGAAGAATTATCTTGCCAATCTTGTCGCCTGTGGAAACGATTATTCCTCCAAGGAAGAGGTTGATTATGCCGCCAATCTTGATTTCCCCGGGGTAGGTAGAGAGAATCTTGGACATATTGTTGGGGTAGATGTCGGACATTAGGCTCTGGTGTGTGAGGTATGTCTTGTCGTTGGGGAATCGGGTAGGTTTCTTGGTCAGGGAGGGAATCTTGGAACAATCTTTGAGTTGGACCTTTCTTCTCTTGACCGATGACAATTCCTTGATCTACAACTTCTTTTCCATTCTTTGTTCTTGGCTGTTCTTGCTGTACTTGCAATCCGTCAATCTTGTCTACCAAAACATTCAAAATCTGCTTGATCTCTACCACATTCTGCTGTAAATTTTCAACAGCACCTTCAACCATCAGCGAGCGAATGGTTGACGATCGTGGAGAGAGAGCGGCGGTAGGCTCCGCTTCTTTATCAACGAGCGAAGAGTCTCCTCCAATCGAAGCACTCTTCCTTCCCGCCATCGACAAAAGTCCCAAGGACGTTGGTTGCTCTGATACCAAATTGGTGTGGTTTAAGAACTCCAATCTTATTAGAATGAATCAATCTCATAAATGATACAAAGGGCCTCCTATTTACAGGGATAAGGGCCACTAACAAAAGAGATAAAAACAGGAAAGGGCTAGCTACTAAACTAACTAACAGTAAGCTAACTACGAACTAACTGATAGTATAGTTAGTTACATCAATAGGTGTCGTATGTGGAAACTTCAATTATTTGAGTAACATTTTGATCCATATACTTTCACAATTTCATGGGCTAAGGCTCTAAACTTTGCTTCAACACTACTCTTGACCACCACATTTTGTTTTTTGCTTCGCCATGTAACTAGATTTCCTCCAATAAAGGAACAATGACTAGAAGTAATTTTCTATCGGTAGCACTTCCAGTTTACTTTACATCAATATAAACTTCTACTTAAAAGTGATTATTCTTTTTGAATAAAATACCTTTTTTAGGAGTTCATTTCAAATATCTCTAGATTGTATAGGCAACTTCAAAATGAGTCAGTACATGTGCATGGATAAATTAACTTACTATGCTTACATCAAATGCAATATCAGGTTGTGTATGAGACAGATAAATTAATCTTCCCACAAGTTTTTGATATCGGTCTTTGTTTTTTATTTCTTCTACGTTTTTTGCTTGTAATTTCAGATTAGGTTCCATTGAAGTTTCTGCAATCTTGCAACTAAGGAATCATATTTTCTATAATTAACAAAGATACCTTTCAATCTTGAAAATTTCATCCATTGGAAATATTTCAATATTTCGAAGTCCTTGCTCAGTTACAAGATTTTTCTTGAGACCAATTAGACTTTCTTCATCATCACCGGTGAGAATAATATCCTCGACAATCAACATTGAGATTTTATTATTTGCAGAGTGTTTTTAAAATATAGTATATTCAGCTTGACTTTGAAGAAATCCATAGTTAGATACGACTTTTCCAATCCACTCAAACCAAGCTCTCAGAGCATGTGTCTTTTATTCAAAATAAGTTTAAAAAATAAATTTTAAATGCCACCAATAGGTGGCTACATTTGCAAGGACGTATAATTTGTGGTATTACCTCCTATGATATTTTGTGTTCAAACCTTTAGGTGGGGTTAGTAACAAAAATCCTTGATGTCTCTTGGGTTCGGAGCACCTAGCTAAATAGCTTTGATTCCGAATTATCAAAAAAGAAAAAAAGAATTAAAATTAGTTATGTAAACTTTTTCACAAAGGTTTTGGAACTTGAAATTGAAATATAACGCTGTGTTTGATTTGTTAAAAAAATAAATTGAATAAACTAAATCTAGAGTATGTAATTTTAAAAAGTTAATAAAATAAATAATACTATTTATTTAAAGTTGAAATAACCATGAAACTAACAGTAAAAGAAGAAATCAAAAAGTTTTCTTCTTTTTAGCACATTTCTCAGTTTCTGGATAAAAGAAAGAAGGTTGCTTAGAAAGTTACCGATACATCTTATTTGCCATTTGATATTTTTATATTTAACATCTATGTGACTGTAAGTTTATATTTACAGCTGCAGCATGACTATTTGTTGGGAAATTATCCTGTTGGAAGGGATGATGCTGCACAGTTGTCAGCATTACAAATCCTTGTTGAAATTGGGTTTATTACGAGTCCGGAATCTTGCAGGTAGGTGTTTTTATTGCTCTCCTTTATTGCATTTATTTATCAGTTTGCTTTCTTTTTGCCATATTAAAACAGTATCTTAAAATTTCGCTTTCTGTATTTTCTATTACAAGTATCTTCTTCATCCTCAATTATGTTGAAAGGAATAACCCTTTTGAGGATAGGTTTTTGTGCCCATTTATTTTAATTGGATTTTTAACCTTTTGATGGGTATTAGTGATTGGAATTCGCTTCTGGAAAGATTTGTACCCAGACAAATTGCCATAACAAGACCAAAGCGAGAGTGGGAGTTGGATATTCTCTCTCGTTTTCGTTCAATGGTATGATTTGATATTTGGATTATCCTGTTTCAGCAAATTTTTATCTTCAAGAATCTTTTTGGGTTAGTCAATGTTATTTTGAATCAATTATAATGGCAATATTACTGTCAATTTTATTTTATGAACTATTTTATTAAGCACTGGCAGGCATTCTTGTTTTTTAGATATAGTTTTTTGGTATTATTAAGTGAAATATTTTTATACTGTTGCCAATTTTGATCACCTTTGAACTGGAAAAAAATGTTAGTATACTATTCAACGTGATCTACTGTCAGATTAAAATTTCTTATCCCGTGAACTTTTTGCATCTATTAGTAACAAATATGTATAAAAGGTTTATTCTGAGTTTTCCTTGCCTTTTTTGATTATAAATGCTTTTGCCTTATCAGGCATTCAATTCTCAACAAAAAACAACAGTTTGCAATACTTCTTTGTTGGAATTTCCAATATTTATGAATATTTGTGTAAATATTAGCTGTCAATATTTAGTTATTATTGTCTTTATTTTATCCTTATGTTATAGTGGGTCCTTCCCCGGTATAAAGAAGACCTAGGTTGCACATATTTGAATGTATTAAAATATTATTATTCTCTCAAAATTAAGATACTCTTACTAATCTGTCAGGAGCATCTGACAAAAGATGATGCGAGACAACAATTTCTCCGGATATTGAGAACACTTCCTTATGGGAATTCAGTTTTCTTTGGTGTCCGCAAGATCGATGATCCCATTGGACTTCTACCTGGACGAATAATTTTGGGTATCAACAAAAGAGGGGTAATGAGATGCTTGTATTTAATTTTTCCTAAATGTGCCATCTGGCTAGTTGCAATTGATTTAATTGCTCAACTTTCTGTAGGTTCATTTCTTCCGTCCAGTTCCAAAGGAGTATTTACATTCTGCTGAATTAAGAGATATAATGCAGTTCGGTAGCAGTAACACTGCTGTCTTTTTTAAGATGAGAGTAGCTGGTGTCCTACACATTTTCCAGTTTGAGACCAAGCAGGTTTGCTATGTTGCTTTCATCTCCATGCGTCCCTAATTGTGTTTGGGAATTTCAGCCAACATGTGCCTCTGTCTGCCATTATGTTATTTTGACGAGGTGTTCTCATTTTTCAGGGAGAAGAAATTTGCATTGCTCTGCAAACGCACATAAACGATGTCATGTTGCGTCGCTACTCTAAAGCTAGATCTGCCGCGGTTGGCTCAATTCTTGGAGATTCTTCCAGCACTTTTAAGACTCAAAGTGTGGAAGTATATGAAAAACGAGTACAAGATTTGAGTAAAGACATTGAAGAATCTCAGAGAAATGCTGAACAGGTAACCCTTGAAAGAGTGCATGCATATGTGGTGCTTTGAAACCTTCTCTTCATGTAATTTTTTGGATCTCATAGAAAAAAAGTATAGTTTTTTTAAGTCACCACTTGGTTCGAAGCTTAAGTTGACAATTTCAATGTTACCTAAACTACTCACTTCAAATTTAATTTCAAACCTACAAACTTCAATTAATTACAATTTAAGTCCTATAGGCTATAACTTTGGTGCAAAAGGACAATTTCAAGTTAATGAAAAATATTTAGAGCAATAACCACTTCGGGGTAGTTTATTTAAAAATATTTGAATCCCAGAAGGCAAACTTAAAGTCCTACTACCTCAACAGTCATACACCCTCCTTTTATGTATTCAATAATAATTAAAACTGACCACATACCCGCCTTAACAAATCTAGTGGCAAAAAAGAAAAATATGAGATTTATAAAACCCCTTGGGGAACATTAGATGTCTGTGATGACTTTTTTTTTTTTTGGAAGATACAAACTTTTCAATGATAAAAAGAAACAACACGTGTTCATAGGAAACAAAACTCCTAAAAGGAGTGAAAAACCGAAAAGGAAACAAATACAAAGCTCTAGAAAGATTGCAACTTTTTCAAGCTGAAGGCCTTGAAAAGCATATAACAGAGTGCAGTCCCTCCAAACATGAAACCATGAACCAACGAAGATAAGAAGAGGCAACAAAAGAATAGACAACCCCAACAGTGAAATATTGAGCAAAAATACTTCAAGGTTTAGTTTTCAAGAAGAGCGATTCTTACTTCTTCAAAATATCGACAAAAGTCTTCCTTTTCATTGCTAACAAGAGAATTATCAATGCTTCGACTGGCAGAATCTTGAATGATTGGGAGTATTGGGGGAGGGGTGTTTTCCTTGTTGAATAAGGGACTTAACATAAATCTCTCTTGTTATTATATGTTTTTTAGGTTTGTATAGACTAAGGTTGGAAAGAATTAAAGAGAATTCTATAATTCTATTATCATTCACCGGAGAATGTATATAGATAAATATACAAGGTTGACCTAAGCAAAGAATGTAAAAGGACAAAATAATAAAGACTATTATAAAAATATAAAATGTAATAATTTAAGTATTCTAACACTCCCCCTCAAGTTGGAGCATATATGTTAAACATCGCAACTTGTTAGAGAGACAATCTATCGTGCTCCATTTAATGCTTTAGTGAAGATATTTCTTAACTGCTCTCCAATATTCACATATCTTGTATACATCAATCTTTGTAGTATTTTCTTGCATGAATAATGGCAATTGACTTCAATGTGTTTAGTCCATTCATGAAATACTGGCTTAGATGCAATACAGAGAGCTGCATGATTATCACACATAGTTTGGTTGGAGTGGTGATATCAAATCCCAATTCAATCACAAGTTGATATATCCACACTAATTCACACACCAATTGTGTCATTGTTCTATATTCTGATTCAGTGCTTGAACGTGACACCATATTTTATTTCTTACTTTTCCTAGAAACAAGATTACCTCCAATGAATACACAATATCTTTTTTTTTATAAGAAATGGAAAGAATGTATAGGAACATGAGGATAACTTGGATGAATTTGCTCCCGACTCTCTCCCTCCCAACCCTAACCCTAGCCGCCACCGCCCATACCTAACCCTAGCTGCCGCACCGTTCGCCGTCGCCGCAGCTCACCAACCCTAACCCTAGCCACCACTCTATCCCTAACCCTAGTCCTTGTTGTCTTCTTCCATTCGTCGTCGGCTCTCTAATCCTAACCCTAACCCAAACCCTAGCCACCGCTCTAACCCTAACCCTAATCTTAGCTGCCGACCTCTCATTCGTCCACCATCGCTGCTGCCCACCCTCACCTCCCCTCTCGTCAGCGCCATTAGGGTTCCTCGTTCGGTCCTTTTCCCACCATCGCCGCTGCTCTACCCTTCAGCGTCGGTGCCCCTAACTCGACTTCGTCGTTCCCTTCTGGCGGCCCCCCTAACCCGACGTCCTCCTCCGCCACCAACTCCCTCCCAATCTTAATCCACCGCCAACGTCCTCCTATCCTAAGTCGCCGCCAACGCCCTCATAACCAGCTCACCATCCTTTTTGGCTGCTTTCAAATGGATTGGAGAAATTGCAGCATTCAAAACAATTACTATTGGGTTGGGTGCGACAGTGACCGTTTTCTCATAAAAGACTCTAGGAAGAATATTCAGATTTCTCTTCAACTTTCCCAGCTTCAGTGGTTAGAAAAGGCTTTGGTGAAACTTCTGCATTGTCCTTTGTATTCAAGATTTTCCATGTAAGTTAGGGATGGGAATGAAACTTTTCGACTCCAGAGAAATAGACTCTTGAAAGGTTGGTTTTTGGAATGGGTTGTTTTGCCCTCTTCGGGTGGAAGAAAATCCATAATTGTACCTGCAGGGATTAGAAAGATCAGTTGGGTAACCTTTTGGGACATGATAAAAGACTCATTGATGAATTTCAAAGAGAAGGTATTGCAGGGTGCCTCAAACTTTTCTTTTGCAGAGAGGGCTAAGAACAGAGATAGTATGATGGCATCCCCTACTGTGGAGGATGAGGTTTTTGAGAAAAGAAAAGGGAACAACTCTTATTGGGTTCAAAAGGAACATGAAGTTGTGGAAACAGATTGGGATAATGCCATGGTTATCTCAAGGTTTTGCGCTCAGGATAGCTGGAAGGCAATCGTTGCCTCCCTCAAAAGTTCATCTCTGAAAATTGCCAATTTAACCCTTTCTTAGCAAATAAGGCTTTATTTAGATTCGAAAGTGGAAGACCCTTGAACTCTGATTGGCTCAATGGAAAATTGTGCAAGTTAGATGGATTTCACGTGAAGATGCAGAAGTGGGATCTTGAAAAGCATGGCAGGAATGAAATGACAGTTTGTTTTGGTGGTTGGGTGAAAATTTCTTTAGAGTTTTGGAACACAAATTGCTTCAAGGCCATTGGAACCCATCTTGGAGGTTTGAAGAAAATTTCTTCAACAACACTTAATCTGTTAGATTGTTCAACAGCTTTCATTGAAGTAGAGAATAATGATTGCAAGTTTATTCCGGCTTCTATCAAGATAACTACGAAACGTGGAGTGTTTGTGTTAAATGTGGTTGCCTTAAATGAAGCTATCAAGGCGTCTTTTCCCTCCGTTCAGCTTTCAAAGACTTCATTGATTGCAGATTCTTCAAATCCTTTGGATATCCAAAGATTGCAAGAAGTCTTGGGAGACAAAGAATTTCAATTTGGCAACGTTTCTAATAAGGTTAGCTTGGAAAAGCATATTGCAATTGTCCCCTCAGCTACTCAAAACGCACCCGTTGCCCCAAAAGATGTGCCGAGTCAATTAAGCACCCCTATGGTCATAAAAGAAGTAGGCATTGGTCAAAAAGTGGGCATTATTGGTCCTACTGTTTTTTAAGAGCTAAATGCAGAAGCTATTTTGAACCAAAAGTCAAAGGGCAACCCATTCCCACTGGATATGAAGAATACTGAACGATTCATTCAACCCCTTCCTTTTTACTACTCTCGTAGAAAGCCTAATACTAATTTTGGAAACGAGCTTGCAAAGTTCTCGGTAGCTGAAGGGGTTCAAGTTAACCTTAATAAGGCTTTCTTTGAGGAACGAGAAGTAGTTAGTAAAGATTGTTTGGATAAGGTAAATGTTTTGTCCATTGGCACTATCCACTCCACTAACGAAGGTTAGTCTCTAGATCATCTTCCATAGAATTCTCGGATAATGATTTTGAAGATGAGGATGGCGCAATTAGTATTAGTATTTTAGACTCTTTTCCAAAGTCAGACATCCCAACTGAGGACTTTTCTGAGCATTCCTATGCGGACGATTTTCAATCTTATTTAACGCCCACAGCAAACAACCATTCCTTCCTTTTTTGAAGAAAATGAGGATTACCCTTGTCCCCATTGAATCTGTTCTCTAAACAACCATTCCTTCCTTTTTTGAAGAAATGAGGATTACCCTTGTCCCCATTGAATTTGTTCTCTGAGTTTTAAGTTGTTCGAAATGTTGGAATGTTCTCAATTATGTCTTCTGCAGATTTTAAAGCTTCGTAGTTTTAGTTCGGTTGGTTGGTTGATGAGGTTTTCAAAGTCTTCTCCAGCGTATGGTTTGACATTTAGTGGTTTATACATGGAGGCTTTTTGAAGACAACATTGAGACTTTGTATTTGGTGTTTTCTCCTTTTTAGCATTTGGGCTGCGATCTGTTCTTGTGCCCTATCTTCTACTTGGTTCTTTTTGGAGTTTGGTCTTCATTCTTGGTGCTAAGGAAGGTTTTTTCCTCATGCGGTTGTGTCCCTGGTTTTAGTTTGGTTTCCCAAGCTCGGCAACAAACAGTTTTTTTGAGTTCTGTTTTAGAATGCTTTTATCTCTTTTGAGCTTGTATTGCTCTTGTTGCGATATTTATTCGTTATTTTTCTATTCTTCTCTCTTTTCTTTTCTTTTTTCACCACCTTGGGGGTTTTGTATCTTAAACATTTTTCCTTTCCATATATCAATGAAAAGTTGTTTCTTGTTAAAAAAAAAAAAGAATTGGAAAGAATGTATTAATCACAAAAGAGAACAGCCTAAGGGCAAGGGGTAGAGAGAGCCCCTTCCCAAAAAAAAAGAATGTATTAATCACAAAAGAGAACAGCCTAAACGCCTTCCAATTGTGAAGGATAAAATAGAGGGAGTGATTAAGCTATAGCACCACCTAGAAGTAGTAGCTGAATATTACTCCACAAAACTTTAAAATCTAAAGAAGAATCTTTAAAATGTCTATGGTTTCGTTCCAGCCATAGATTCCACAAAACTGCTGCCACCACGAAGGCCCACAGAGTACCTTTAACGTTTTTGAACCTTCCACCAGTTAAGGCTTGAAGGAGCCAAACTTTATATTAACCACGTCCAGGAGCATCTTTCAAATAACACAGAAATATGTTCCAATATGACCCAATGGTCAATCGTAGGAGAACTCATATAATGACTCATAATATTTATTGGGTAAGCTATGTCTGGCCTAGTCACTATAAGGTAATTTAACTTTCCTCTAACCACTTATACCTCTGAAGATCTTCAAATAATATCCCTTCTTTTGTAAGTTGTAAATTAGGCATCATCGGGGTATTATGAGGCTTAACACCTAACTTTCCTGTCACAGTTAACAAGTCAAGTACATATTGTACATATTGTCTCTGTGATAAAAAAAATTATCTTCTTGCTTCTTATTACCTCAATTCCCAAGAAGTATTTTAACATTCCCAAAATCTTTAGTGTGGAATTGACTATGAAAAAAAGGTCTCGAGAGATAGGATGCCTGATGTATCATTATCATTATCAACAATAACAATATCATCAATATATACAACTAGTAAGATGACACCACTTTTAGATCATTTATAAAAAATAGAATGATCTGACTTACTCTTCTTCATTCCAAAGTCCTCAATCACCTGATTGAAACCATGCTCGTGGATTTTATTTTAACCCACACAAGGATTTACAAAGGCGGCATACCTTTCCATTCTCCCTTGAGCAACAAAACCCGATGGTAAAAACCAATAAATTTTCTGAAGCTAAAAATAATCTATGTAAATTCTAAGGGGAGTCGAGATGAGAAGGTATAAGATAAGAGTTGTAGTTTGGAGGGAAAATGGGCAGATCACCCTACCAAAGTAGGAATGACTTTTGGGTAACACCAGGACCTAGAGAGAATTATATTCTTATAAATTTCATTGATAATATTCCTTTGAATTCTATGGAAAATGAAAAAAATTGGATATTATTGCCTGGCTTCTGGTCTTATAAGAAGGATTGTATTTCTTGAGTTCTTTAGATTTTTTGAAAATTTGAAATAATTGGATTTCATTGTTTAGATATTACCATATATCCTTAAAAAGTGTTTTTCATGTTATTGCTTTTGTGATGAAACCTTTCTTAATGTAGTTGCGGAAGGAATTGAATGAAAAGAATAAGCAAGAAGTGATAATGCAAGAAGAATTGGAGACCTTAAAAGAATCTTTGAGATTTGAAAAGCAAAACTTAGTTGAGGCAACACGTTGTCTTGAGATGCTCAGATCGCAGTATGATGAAAAAGACAAGGAACATCAGGTTAGTACAACTTACTTAGCATCGCACATAGATTCAGCCTCTATATCTATTTATTTGGTCATTTTATAACATTTTCAGGACCTGTTAATGGAAAAGAGGGGTATGGAAGCAAGAATAACCAAGTTGAGCACCAAACTGTTGGAAAGTAATGTGAAAAAAGATACGGTTGGAATTGATGAACAGGTACAATTTTGAGCCGTTTGTTTGATCAAAAACAGCTTTATATTTTGTTTTAGAAATTGTTGTAAGAACTAGTCCAATGACCTGAAAAGTTAAAACTGTGATTTATAACTTGTTTAAAACGAGTCCATGATTTTCGTTGGTTGGTTTTTGCTAATATATTCTCAGCTTCATACCAAAAAAAAAAGTAGTCCATGATTTTAAAAGAACAACTAATTTCAAGCCATCTGAGAAAGCAAACTTGGGAAAAAAACAAGGAAAATAAATATTTAAAAAAATAATTTAAATGCATTTTAATTTTATTGGATTTTTGTTCAAAAAATCAGAAAGCCACTCTTCAAAACAACTTCCTAACAATCCTTTCCTTTTTCTTTTTCTGGCATCATTTTTGTAATTCAACATTTTGATTGATGTAACCATTTAAGTGATACAAAATATACTCCTAATTGCATTGAGTTGAATGTTATATTTTATAGCTCTTACAAAAGCTTCAAGATGAGTTGAGGCTCCGGAATGACGAGCTGCAAGCCACTGTCGAAATTAGAAAGAAACTGGTAAACGAAAAGCTGTTGCTGGAACAAAGAGTTTTTGGACTTGAAAAGAAGACTAGTGATGAGGTACATGATATAGTTTCTTAATATGATTTCATCTTTGTCACTTCTTACATTACAAGGGTAACATGTATTAAGTTCTTTACTTGCAGATGGATCATCTCCAGAAAAGCTTTGAACTCGAACGCAAAGTCTTGAAACTGAGAGTGGCAGAACTTGAAAAAAAACTTGAAGGACTGACTCAAGAGCTAGCTGTCATGGAGTCAACTCTGGCGATCAGGAACTCTGATTTGGCGACACTGCAAAATAATTTGAAGGAACTAGAGGAACTACGAGAGATGAAAGAGGTTCTGCTCCTATCCTGATATATATGAATATATTTGTTAATAGTACCCATGTACTGATTGTTTCTATTTAATTTGGCAGAAACTGATCTAACTTCAGTATCTATTATACACTTGGTGTATCTTCTCTCTTTCCTTTTTACTTTTTTTCCCCTCTTTTTTTATTATGATTCTTTCTTTATTTAGGACATTGACCGAAAGAATGAGCAAACAGCTAACATTTTGAAGATGCAAGGGGCACAGCTAGCTGAAATGGAAGCGCTTTATAAGGAAGAACAAGTTTTAAGGAAACGCTATTTCAACACGATAGAAGGTTTGTTTACCTTGAGGTCTATATGTAATGAATTCTTTTGTCTCCACGGGTGAAGTACTTGCTGCATATTATATTAAATATAAAACAGGCTTAAGGAGAAAGTTGTGTTTACCACTGGTTGATCTAGTGGTCATTGAGACATGACTTTCTTCTCTACTTTTCATCAGATCAATGGAAAGTTGGTTTGTTATGTATATATTTTAATGAATAATATAATACAATACACACATATTAAGTGCTACAAATTGATTTATTTTATTTCTCTCATAAAATTATCATGAATTTATTATTATTTTTTTAATATTTTACTTGTAACTTGTGTAAAACAGCTTCTTGAAATGTTCCACTAAATTTGCATTTGAATACATGGCAGATATGAAAGGAAAGATTAGAGTTTACTGTCGACTAAGACCTCTTAATGAAAAAGAAATTATTGAAAAAGAAAGAAACATGCTTACAAGTCTAGACGAGTTCACAGTTGAACATCCATGGAAAGATGATAAGCCAAAGCAGCATATGTATGATCGTGTATTTGATGGCACTGCCAACCAAGAAGATGTCTTTGAAGATACACGGGCAAGTTTGATAGAGTTCTACAACTATTTTTTTGTTTTTTAGTAGTCGTTGAAAATACAAACCATGAATTGACACTGTCTTTTGCACAATATGATGCAGTATCTAGTCCAGTCTGCTGTAGATGGTTACAACGTATGCATATTTGCTTATGGTCAAACTGGTTCTGGGAAGACATTTACAATATATGGATCTGAGGACCATCCTGGATTGACACCACGGGCCATTGGAGAACTTTTTAGGATTTTGAAGCGGGATAGTAACAAGTTCTCATTTTCATTAAAGGTGAAAGCTAATGCAACCTCAAAATAATGATTTACATTCTCAAAATATTAACTTATGTTTAATTCATTACTTTCTCGAGTTCAAAGATCATAATGCATACAATGTATACAGCGTATGTCATATAACTAAGATTGCTCATTATTTATATTCTCAAAATACTAATTCATGTTTTATACATTATTCTCTTGAGTTCACTGATTATAATTTTTTTATAAGAAACCTGAAACACATGACATGTGAGAATGCATGTGTTTATAACGCACATGTTTATTATTGAACACCATTAGAATGTATAGATGGTATTTCTATTCTTCTAACTCATACTATACTTTGATATAGGCATACATGGTAGAATTATATCAAGATACATTGGTAGATCTTCTTTTGCCGAAGAATGGAAAACGGTTGAAACTAGATATTAAAAAGGATCCAAAGGTAATTATTTTAATGTTTAATCATTTGTTATTTTCACAATTTAATGTGAATTTTCAATCTGAATTCCAATTTATTGGAATTTTTACTTCTAACTTTTGTGGATAATTATTTGATGAGGTTAGGGCATGGTATCCATTGAAAATGTCACAATAGCCTCTATTTCAACATTTGAAGAATTGAGAAATATTATTTATAGAGGATCAGAGCAACGACATACTTCAGAGACTCAGATGAATGAAGAAAGTTCAAGATCACATTTGATACTTTCAATTATTATTGAAAGTACCAACCTTCAAACACAATCTGTCTCTAAAGGAAAGGTATGGTACTAGCATATCAAAATTTTTATTTTATAAAACGTGAAGGACATAGATGGTTGTATGATTTAAATGTGAAAATTTGCTATTAGGCTTAGTATATATGCATTTCCATCATCCATAAGAAACAATCAACTTCACAAAAGATACATAAGGTTTAGTGAGATTTTTTCCATGGTAAAAACAAGTGAAAGTTCTCTGTTGCAGCTTAGTTTTGTTGATCTTGCGGGTTCAGAGAGAGTAAAGAAGTCAGGTTCTTCTGGTAGCCAACTTAAGGAAGCTCAAAGCATAAATAAATCACTTTCAGCACTTGGAGATGTTATCAGTGCTTTATCTTCGGGTGGCCAACACATACCTTACAGAAATCATAAGCTAACAATGTTGATGAGTGATTCACTTGGTGGTAATGCCAAAACGCTTATGTTTGTTAACGTCTCTCCAGCTGAATCCAACTTGGACGAGACATACAATTCACTCATGTATGGTATCCTTTTTTGTTATTATATCCATACTCTGAGAAATTTACTAAATTATCTAATATTTTTTAGATCACATAGGAATTTATTCCTAAAGTATCTCTTATGATTTCTACAATTCACTCGTGTCTAGAAGTTTGATTAAGATCCTGATATGAGAATTTATTTAGAAGTCAATAAATATGGACCTAAATTATTATTCTGATCAACTTGGCATATCACTCTTGGATAGAATTTAATTGAGTATTTATTTTGCTTTTTAGCTCAAACTTTTGGGTTCTATTTTATATGTCAATTTTCTAAATCATTGTGGCCTATAAAGAAGTGGGAAGTAATAGGTATGTTTGATAAAATTTCTTCTCTCCTATCTATATTTGCACAAAATCGTTCTTTAATATTAATGTTATGGTTCGAAACAGAAAAGTATATTATTATCAAATATGAACGGAAAATGAAAACTTAGAGAGATTATATATTTTCATAAAAGTTTTCATTTTATGGATTTACTTTGCAACTCAGGTATGCATCAAGAGTTCGATCGATTGTCAATGATCCAAGCAAAAATGTATCATCTAAAGAGGTTGCTCGATTGAAGAAATTAGTTGCTTATTGGAAAGAGCAAGCAGGTAGGAGGGGAGAGGATGAGGACATGGAAGAAATTCAAGACGAGCGGCATACTAAAGAAAAAGCAGATGTTCGACATTCCATGTAGAGCTTTTTTCCAATTATCGTGTACCTAACTTGCTAGGTAGGGTTGGATGATGAGATGTTGAGTAAATGCCATTAGTTACCATTCTTATGTCTGATTCTTATCTTGTGTCAATTGGGACTGGGATTGTAAGGCTGTGACTAGCTTATTAGAAATGCATCGTATTGTATAGTTTGAGTGGCTTTGCATTGTATATATGGACAGACGTGTTTATTATTCTATTCATACAATACTTATGGATGCAAATTGATACTTCACTTTTGTGCCCAATGCCCATAGTACTTTCTTTTCAAGGAACAACCTCTTCTATCCAGATTATTCGAATTAACTAACATTTAAAGGGCTGACTTTTTTTTTCTATCTTTAGCATTTAAAGTTGTTTAGAAGATTAATTATTGAGTGTTTTTCGGTGAATAGATATGAACTTTGTCTATATATTGAGTTCCTGCAATCTCTAAATAAATAATTCTTTGATTTTTATGTTTGGCTTCTTGTTTGCGAATAAGTCAAACTAAAATTATAGAGTATATAAAACTTCATGATACTAAGTTGTATCACCATTTATTCAAGGTTTCAAAATGCATTGAAATTGACTTTGAAATGTTTTCTGAGAAGTTTCCAGAGTATTTAGTCGTTTTATAGTCTTCCAAATTTCTTCATTTTTGGATCCTCAATTTGCTTCAAAGTCTTTGAATCTTATTGGAGGCATTTGAGCCACAAGTTCGACATGGAAATCATAAGTTTGAGCATGCAAGTATGGTTTAGAAATTAGAGGGAAAAAAAAAAGCTGTGTCAGAGGAAAATGTGGAATAGGACAACAATAGGGGAATTTGCCAGAATGACCTAAATTTGAGATCGTCAATTATATTGGCCCTGTTTTTAAAAACTTGTTATTCTAACATGTAATATTGTTTGAGAGGGAAGTATGAGAAAATTATTTATTTTTTCCTTTTTTTTTAAATAACTCTCTCTCCCTCGAGAAGAAAGAATAACTCTTTTCTCTAGATCATAGTTCCTCGATACTGAAATTCCCAAGCCTCCTTTCTCTTTTTCTTCCTCCAATCAAGCCCTTACTGCAAAACTTTCAAGCCACCATTAGCGATAACGGGAGGAGAGGGAAATCGAAACTTCGGTGGAGGGAAGCAAGAGGAGAGAGAAATCAAGGTTTTGGTTGAGGAAAATCCGCGGGGAGAGAAATCCAGATTTTGATAGAGGAAATCTACTGCGAAAAAAAATATTAAAATTTTCAAACAGGAAATATTTGATTTTCCAGTCTTCAAGCAGGTTCTATTATAGTTGGGAATATTATAATTTTAAGTACCTAAGCTACCTAAGATTATACAATTGAAAATACTCTCACTAAACCCACGAGATACAAACTCCTTTTTTCACCTGTTCACAACCACTCAAGTCTCTCTTATTTAGATTCTGTACAAATGAAACCTTAACAAAATTGTTTAATTTATAAGAAGTCAAATATCTCAATACTTATAAGAAAACAATCTCCTTATAAGAAAACAATATTGCAATCAGACAATAATATCTTATTCCTTGTAGGAATTGGTGGTAGTGTTGCAAATCATTTTCCTCATAAGACACGGGTCATCTATTTTGGCTCCATTATCCCAACAATCTCCCTCTTGGAGACAAAACATAGATCTTTCCTCCCACTGCAATAACATCTCCCAGATGCAAGAGACACAGTCACGTTCTCCCACTCAAACTAAGTGGCAATATCTGAATCTTCCTTCTACGTTCTCAAACACTGATTCTTGAAGAAAGAACTTCCCACTGATGACTTGACAACTCAATTCAAGCATGTTGGCAGAATTGAAACTTCATTCTTTACCTCAGTACCTACTGGGTTCATCTTCTCTGATGCAACTGTTCGTTGACGCGACTTTATCAATTCACCCATTCGTCTGACAACTGGGGATAATCCCTGACAGCCTAAAGAACCCGTTCTCATTCTTTGACTTCCCAATTGTTGTTCCTGAATTGATGGCAGATCCTCCTGATCTGTTCTGGTTGTCTTTGTTGTTAGTTTAGTCTTACTTCTTTGGACATCATCTGCAACTTACAACCGTTGTTTCAATGGTCCTTTAGCAACACTCAATTGCGACGTGTGAACTATAGTCTTCTATGGCCAACTGCCACCAACTTGGATCCTTTGGTGAGCTTCCACTGGTTCCCATCAAACTTACTTTAATAACCATCATTGTCCAACTTACCTGTAGAGATAAGGTTCATTATGATATTAGGTACATACCTGACATCTCGCAGTAATAACTCAGTCCCTCTATCGGTCTTCAATCGTATATTTCCAGTCCCTTTAGTCTTGGAAAGTCTTCCATTCCCCATCCTCACGTGGTCGTGATTACCTCTTCTGGATGATGTGAATAATCTTCTATTTGAAGATATGTGTATTGAAGTTGCTCTGTCTATTACCCACTCTGATGACTGGTTTCCTGTTTCCGTGTTGCTTTCAACATAAACGAGGCAATTGTCTACAATTGCGTTTGACTCTACCATATACGTTTTCAGATCCTCTTTTAATATTTTACAGTTTTTGTTGATGTGGCCCTTTCTGTGGCACTGAAAACATCTAGCATCTCTCTTCTAATCCCTCATACTATGCTTCTGTTGCCTGTCATCAGACACAACCTTCTCTTCACCTTTTTCGACAGCCAATGCTGAGTCGGAAGTAGATTCTTTTCCACTCTCCTTTCTGCGAATTTCTTCAACAATTGCCGCATCACAAATTTCTGAAAATTTCAAAGATTTGTCTCCTGACGAATTGGACACTGTTGTCTTCATCATTTTCCAACTTTTAGGTAAAATATGTTAGCAACAAAATAGCATTCACTTCATCACTAAAAGTAATCTTAACTGATGTCAATTGATTGATTAATTTTGTGACCTCATTTATGTGGGAATTGACAGAAGTATTCTCTTCCATTTGAATGTTAAAGAATCTTCTTACGAGATATACATTATTATTAGTTGAGGGTTTCTCGTACCTATTCTCCAGTGCTTTCATCAGATCTATTGCTGTTGTTTCGTTTGCTAGGAGACTTGCCACATTCATCGACAAACACAATCTGATAAAGGCAACTACCAGTTCATTCGTCTCTACCCAATCTTCATCTTTCATCCCCGTTGGGTGTTCCTTTAAAGCTTTATTCAACTTCTTGCAGGTCAAGTAATTCTTAATCTGCATCTTCCAATATCTGAAATTGGCCCCATTGAACTTCATGATTCCTTCAAAACCTGACTTCTCTGTTGATCTCATGATCTCTGAACCAAACACTCTAATACCAATTGTTGGAAAAAAATATAAATTGATCGATCCTCCTGTAAGTTCTTCAAACATAAACTATTTAATTTTTCACTTCCACATGCTAAAAGCAGATAAGTAAGTAACAATAACAAAGAAATAAGAGATAGGGATAGAAAAGCTTAACACCCACAGAGATTATATTGGTTCACCCCTATCTTGGGACTACGTCCAATCTTCTACGAAAAAGTAGGTTTAACTATAGTTGGGAATATTACAATGGAGATCTCACTGAAGATATTACTATCTTGCTTCTAAGTATCTAACAATGGCTACCTAGGATTACACAATTGAAAATATCCACACTAAACCCACGAGATACAAACTCCTTTTTTCACCTGCTCACAACCACTCAAGTCTCTTTTATTTGGATTCTGTACGAATGAAACTTTAACAAAATAGTTCTATTTATAAGAAGTCAAATATCCAAATCCTTATAAGAAAACAATATTGTAATCCTTATAAGACAATAATATCCTACTCTTTGTAGGAATTGGTAGTAGTGTTGAAAATTTTTTTTCTCGTAGACACGGGTCATTTGTTTTTGCTCCATTATCCCAACAAAATCTATGAGCAGAGAAATTGAGATTGCTACCATGAGGAGATAAAAAAACGAGATCGCAAGCTACAGCGACAAAAGATGGAAAACGAGATCGCCAGTTATATTGACGAAGAGAGAGAAATCGATGAGAGATGGAGATGAGATGGCCGTGCGGTATGGAGATGGAGCGATAGGGAGTGGAGAAACAGGGAGGGAAAAAAAGTATAACGATCTAAAAAAGAGATGAAAAAAGTACTTTCCTCGTTACATCTTCAAAACCAAAAGTTGCTCAAATGAGGAGGAGAATGAGAGAGAACAATGAAGATGGTGAAGGAAAAGAAAAATCTACCGGTCGAGAGTTTGGAGGGAGAACGAGGAGGCTGTGTTTCCGCCAAGTTTCTGCTCACCTGACACTACCAATATCAAGTAAAAAAAAAACTTATTTGGAAAAAAACTAAATAAAAAAAAAAGAATAATGTCATTTCATAGACATTTCGAAAATAACATTTAAACAAATCGTTAATATTTTAGATTGAGATTTGACGTGATAATTAATATGGAAGCTTCCTTCACATTTCTTTCACTTAATTTTGTATTTTTTCTCTCTTGTCAAGTACTCAATTTTACTTTCATTCCGGTTCAAAATGGCAAGTATTCTATATTTTACCTATTTTCGATCTTTAACATACCAAGTTTTTACGTTAATTGTTACATCATTTTAAAATTTGTCACGTAAATTTTTTTTCGAAATATTTGTAAAACATACTAAAAATATATTTTTGAAATATTTATAAATTATCAAGGATAAGGTTGAAAGAATAATAGCATTTTTTAAACCAATGAGAAAAGTTAAAAAGTTAGAGAGAGAATTCTGTAATTACATTTCATTTACCTCCACATCTAGGTCATTTGCTCAAAAAATAAAAAGCTGCAGTTTGCCAAAAAAAAAAAAAAAAAGGTGCGACGTGACTTGCGCTCAAGCTTCCACGATTGCTTCCTTCCCCGGTCGAGTCCAACGAAATCGAAAATCAGAGTGCGAGAGTCGTGTTCTTCTGTCCTCTTTCTGGATCTGTTGTCTATTACTGGAGAAGGAGCAGGAGGTGGAGGAGACGGAGTGGTTCTCCAATCCTCGAGTGGGATGGTGCCGTCGGTCACAGTTTTCAAGGGAGATGGGTCGCCCACCAAATGCCGGATGATGCACTTGCACGTAATCGCAGCCTTGTGTATTTGGCTCGGCGCCATTCATCTCAATTTTGCTCTAGGCCTCATCTCCCTCTTCTACCTCTCCCTCCCCAAAGCCCTCTCGTCAGTTTTGCTTCTCTCTTTCCCTTTTCTTTCCCCTTTTTGCCGCGTCTTTCCTTCAACTTTCTTTTTGCCTTTTCCTTTCAGGGTCGGCGCCTTACTTTTCATATTAGTGCTAATTCCTGTCAACGACAAAGCCAAATACGGTCGCTTATTGGCCAGGTCTGTTCTGCTTCTGCTTCCTCCTTTTTTTCTCTTTCATCTCCCCCTCACCATTTGCCCTTCGCTCCCAGGTATATATGTAAAAGCGCTACCGCCTATTTTCCTATTACTCTACATGTCCAAGATATACATGCCTTTGATCCCAATCGTGCTTATGGTTAGTCCTATTTGATTTCCATTTTCTTATGTTTCATTTTTAACCTTTCATCAAGTGGATTTTTGTTCCATCATGTAGTTCTTGGTTATGAGCCACATTCGGTTTTACCTATTGGTGTTGTTGCATTGAGCGACCTTACTGGTTTCATGCCTCTCCAAAAAATAAAAGTCCTTGCTAGTTCCGCTGTAAGACTTCTGCCTCTTTATTATAGGCATTTACTGGTGTCCTCTGTAACCTTTCTATGGTGTGATTATTGACCAGGTGTTTTATACACCGTTTTTGAGGCACATATGGACATGGATGGGTCTAACGCCAGCAACAAAGAAAAATTTCATCTCCCTCTTGGCAGCTGGCTATAGTTGTATCATTGTGCCTGGTGGAGTACAAGAGACATTTCATATGGAGCATAATTCGGAGGTCATTCTCCATCTCTTATATACCTACAAATTTCATTTGATTTGTTTTTCGCTCGTTACTAGAACTAGAAGGTTACTTCTTCTGCACTTGCATACTGGAGGTATGATAGATTAAATTTTAGTTCCTTCCAGTCCGTTGATTTTGAACTTGGATTTTCTCTCTTTTACTTCTCCATCCTCCTATTTACTAGTATCGGAAGTCCTCCTTGAGGCATTCGGTAGTTACTTCCTTTGTCATTAATGCCTGCTGAGTTTCATTTTATAATCTGTTTGCTTTAGCGTGCCAATTGATGTTTATCTTTATCTTTCGGTTGTTTATGCTAAGCCAGATAGGTGGTTTAGTATGGCCTCGACATTTAGACATTTTAACATAGGAGGCGATGATCGATAGCTTATCTTTCTTTGCGACTCTTTGCTGAAATGTTTCTTACAACATGTAATTCGTGGAACTTATTGAGTTCTAAGACCTAAAATGAGCAATATTATCAAGATCTCTTTCTTAAGTTCAGTTGTCATTCAGAACTGATAATTTGGTTTGCAATCTTATTTCTCATTCCTCAAGAAGCCTTGCGGGATTGACAACTCCAAAAGTTTCACTTTGTAGACTGTCTTCCTCAAGACAAGACGAGGATTTGTTCGCTTAGCGATGGAGATGGGCACACCCCTGGTCCCAGTTTTCTGCTTTGGTCAGGTATTATTTTTAACATCCTTAGTGTTATCCAGTCTCTTTGATTTTAGTGTACTACTACTACATCCTCGTTCTGTGTTTTAATTTGTATTTTAGAAATTATTTTTAACCAGTTTTCTCCAAATTTATGTAGTCGAGCGTCTATCATTGGTGGAAGCCTGGTGGGAAGTTGTTCCTCCAATTTTCTAGAGCGATCAAGTTCACTCCAATTGTCTTCTGGGGAGTTTTCGGGTATGTGTATGTTTTCTCACGAGTCTTCACAAATGTCATGTCTCTTCTCTTCCTCACCATGCACGTTTTTGTCTAAACAAAATTCAATCTTACTAAAGACAGAGAAAGAAAAAAAAGGTACATCTTACAGTAGGGGAACCTGTCCCCGATCAGGGAGTCCCCGCTCCGTTGCCATCCTTAATCTTACTAAATGGTTGGATAACAGCATTGTTTTAAATTTTGTCTTCATTAATGTTCATGGGCTATTTTAAGCATTAACATTTGATAAGAATGTCGGGTTCTTAACTCAAGAATTTAAGTTGATCGGTTTAATTACTTGCCCATTTTGTAGTGAACTATAAATGATAAGATAATCTATTTAATCATGATTGCACTGTGGCGATGTGGTTGAATATTGTGGTGGTTTCAGATCTCCCCTTCCCTTTAGGCGGCGGATGCATGTGGTGGTGGGGAGACCCATTGAGGTGAAGAAAAATCCAAACCCAACGAGTGATGAGGTATGCGTCTGCTTCATTCCATTGGTATATACCTGAGAAATATGTGTGTCTATTTAAGGAGAAACAAAATTTTCATTGATAATATGAAAAGGAAGAGAAAAGTTCATACAGAATATTGACAACAAAGAAGTGTTCTTTTTTCCATCTTTTGATTACTAAACTCCAGCCTCCTAATCGGGTTAGGTGGGTGCGGATTAAGAAAGGGGACAAAACTAAGTCCCATATTTGGTTGTGTTTATGGTTTTTCAGGTTCTTGATGTACACGGTCAGTTTGTTGAAGCACTCCAGGATATATTTGAAAGGTACAAAGCACAGCTTGGCTATGATAATCTGCAGCTGAAAGTTCTTTGATTAACATGTTAATTGGCTCCAGCGTTTAATCCTCTGCTCACTTTTTGTATTCAAGATCTGCAGCAATTAAAAAAAATGCCCTTCATTCTCTTTTATTTTATATTTGGTTTATATAGTTGTAGAAGTTTAAAAAGATTGTAAAACTATTAAAATTTCAAAAAATTTTGAAATTCTATTACTTATTAAACATCAAGTCATGTACTAAAAAAAACATCAAGTCATAAATTATCTAATTAATTTTTAGAAATAAATTATATTAAATATTCTTGTGATTCATCAATTTAATCAACTTATTTAAATTATTAATTTTAAGTATTTTTATAATTTTACTTTTAAAAACTATTTAACGATTAAATTCTTGTGGCGTGTGGGAATATGAAAGAGTTTAATTAAAAAAATGTGGAATTATTTTTTTATTAAAAATCCTATTTACGGTATTTGTGTGAGGACGTGAAAGAGTTTAATTAAAGAAAAAATAAGTGTGAAAGGTTTATTTATATAATTATATAAGAGTGAAAGAAGTTTAAATTACTGACGCACACTATGACAGTTTTTTTTTTAATGCTAAGGAAAATTTAGGTATTATATTAAAAGTTAAGGTTAATATCATAAAAATTTAAAAAAAATTCAAAATTGTACTCTCATGGAAACTACTTTATTGATCTTTTTTATAGGAATTAGACCAGAAGGATAAGCATACAAAAAAAACTTAATTGACTTAAATCTTAATAATTTATAGATTTCTCAAAATAGAGGCTTGGGTCCATGTTAAAAATTACCAAACTACTCATATTCATATACTTTTAATAAAAAATACTAAACCATAAGCCTTAAATTTAAATCCTATACCTATTAGAGAGAATTTCTATTTTTAACAAAGAAATAAGACCCCAAACTCTAAATCTTAAACCTTAAACTATAAAAGATTCATTTTAAAATATGATAATAAATGTATAATGATATTCATTGAGGCAATTTGTGAATAAAAAGAATCATAGAAAGCTAGATTTATAAATATTAGAAAAAAAAAACATTTGTGAAATATCATGTGGAATAAGATTTACTATAAAATTTTTGTATTAAATAAATATAAATTGTCAAATCGAACATAGTTCAGCATATACCAATAGAGAAATTTGAGAGAGGAATTTATTCGATCATAGTTTTTTTTTTTTAAGTACAATTCGATCCTAGTTAAAAGCATCAACCATCATGTGGATAGTTACACCAATCTTTTTTTCTTTTTTCTTTTTTTTTTAACTTTAGTTTTTATTAGATTGAAATATTAACTTTAATAATTGTGAAAATTAATATCCCTTAAAAATATTAAATTTTCATTTAAAATCAAGTGGTATAAATAACTAAATTCAGTCAGAAAGATAACCAAGCATGATTTCATAAACGAGTAGGTAAAAAATAACCAAACAAAACACCAATTTACTTGAAATTAATTTAGAAAACAATATGCTATATAGTTCACTGACACTTAATATCGTGCATGGTTAGATCTAGTTGAACTCAGTTAAAAAAATAAAACAAAAAATGAAAATAATATCTAGAATAAATTCAAAAAATAAAATAATATATTCTAGAAGTCAAATATTTGAATTACATCCCACATGGTTAAAAAATAAATTATTTTAAAATTTTAATTCAGGAATTAATTTCAGCATTCTTCTCTAGAACTGTCGATTTTAATTTTAAACATTATCAAATTAAATCTTATACTTGAATGAGTAGTTAAATTAAATATCATCGATTAGTTATAAAGAAAAATTAAGTTTTGTGGCTATTTACGTGCATTATTGAATTGGAAAAGGAAAAGAAAAAAACATTCTTATAAGTTATTTGAACTATACTATTTTTTATGTAATGCTTATTTTAGTTTTTTTTTTTTTAACAACTGAGTTTTTAAGTATTATCCTAGTTTGGACATTTTCACTTAATTTGAAATTTTATGTAATCTATTCAATTTTTTTTACAAGTATAATAAGGTTGGGATTCAAACCCGTAACTTCTTGGCGAGAAACAAGTGTCAATTACTATTGAACTAACTTCATATTGACATGCATTCTATTAAATTAATCAAGATTAATCTCACAATTTAATTTTAATTAAATTAAAGAGTTATTTAGTTTACCCCTATTCAAGTTTATAGTTAAATTTAATGAGTATAAAAAGGTTTGATTTTTTAAGATATTACTAAAATTAAAACTAGTTTTTAAAATATTCTAAACCCAAACTAATTTTAAAAACAATGTTTTTATAAATTTTCTGTCAATTTGTCCTCTCTTAAAAATACAACTCCATAAATATTTGGGTAAAAAAAAAATCTCCATATATATTATCTCTGGATGAGAAGATAAATAGTTCGCAATTTAAAACAGAATTATTTATAAATTTAGTTGGTAGTTTAGAATATTAATTACAGTTTTTATTTCTAATAATATTAGAAAATAACTGACAAAGTGGACATAGATAGATAATTGATATATATATTTACAACTCTAATGAAAATGAAAAATTGCCACCATTTTTTATAAATATTTTAAAATAAAAATTGATATTCGGTGTATTTGCATTTTGCAAGCGTCCCAACCCAAATAAAAAGCCCATCGATGTTGAACCAGTTTTGGAGGTCCAAGTCCTGAATTCTAAATTTTGATGGCGATCGTTAGAGAAAAGTAGAAATAGACAAACGTCGGATTTGAAGTTCAAAACCAAACGTCGCACGATCCTGGCACCGAAGAGGAACGGTAACAAATAGGCGATTCTTAGGGTTTCTTTTTGGCCTGCATCTGCAATCTGCATGTTGTTTCTTGTTTTCCAGGTATGAATTTCGAAGCTTGCCGCTCCATCTGATCTTCTTCCCCAACCCCCTCGGGCCTCTAAATGCATATGAAACCGTAACTTTTGTCTTGATGATTTACGCATTTCTATTCCCTTTTCACTTCATTTGCTCTTCCTTTCTCGTTGTCGTTGGGAGGGGAAAAGAATGGAGAATCGCCTCTTATGGTTAGGTTTTCCAGGAAATAATAAGACGAGTGTGATGTGATGGCTTCATCGTTTTGAATAGGAAGTTACCTCCCATTTGGGTTTTCATTTTAAAGGATTTCTGGGTTGGGTTTTTATTTTCCTTTAATATAGCATTCTTTCCTTCTTTAATTAACTGTCCTCTCAAAACCTAAATTTAATTTTGATTAGTTGTAGAATTTTTTCCTTTCGAACCGGAGATGTGTGATGCGAAGGGGAACGAGGAACCTACGGAAGATGTTCCAGTTGCTTTAAGTGAAGGCAACCAAGTTAATTCAAAAGATGAGCTTCATGATTCTCTCTCTGTGCCAGCTGAGGCAACTACCAAGTCTTGTGAAAATAAGATTGATTCACCTAAGACTCATGTACCTGAAGTTGTGCCTCCTGAGGATAATTTAGATATACCTCCAATTACTCAGCAACCGAATCAAGAATCGGCAACTTCACCTCCCCTGGATCATGACCAAGAGTTGGATAAGCCTGATGCTGAACCTGCCTCTGATGTCAAGACCGGGCCTGATGAGTTGCTGCCAAGGGAGGTGGGTCTAGATGCTGCTACCTCTAACACTCACCTGGAAACGATTCAATCCTCCATGGATGCCAAATATGAGGCCATTGAGATGCCTGAAATTAAAACCGGTTCTCTAGATGACACTTCAACTGCAAGTCATGAAGAACCTGTAACTCCTCATCCATTGTCATCTGGTGTTAAAGCTGAAATGGAGAATGCCATAGAATTGAAGGTCAATGAAGATAGTGTTACTACACCTCATAACGGGCATTCAAATGTGAACCACTCGTTTCTTTTGGATGAAAATCATATTGCTGAAGGTAGCGAATCAGGAACAGAAGAAGAGCAATCTGCTTTCATGAAGGAGCTTGAGAATTTCTTCAGAGAAAGAAGCCTGGAATTCAAACCTCCCAAGTTTTATGGAGAGGGTCTGAATTGCCTCAAGTAATTTTTTGTTCTTCAATACTGTAGCATGATTTATGTCATTCAATGAGAATTAAAATTTTTAGCTTATACATTTTTTTAACCTTTTACCATAAGGTTATGGAGGGCCGTGACTAGATTGGGTGGCTATGACAAGGTACGTTCTGTTGTTTTTTTCTACAATATCTACTGTGTTTCTTGTCTGATGTATACGTCTCCCATGAAAGATAACCTGAAGTTGAAACATCGTTTCTTGCTTCATTAACAATGTGTTTTAATTCATAAGTGATTTTCTATCATTTGAACGCTACTATCAATTCTTCTGTAAGATAGTTCCAATACTGTTATGTTTATGGACAGAAATCAGCCTCTTAGGGAATGAGAGGCTGTTTAATAATAATATTGTGTTCTAGATGACTGACTACACTGGTCTTATGAAACCTGTAATGTGCCAACTTCAATGGTTGAGAATATGTAATTTATAAGTACAGCATTCTGTAAGTGTTGTAATGGCCCCTCTCTGACAACCTTAGACCTAGGTAGTTGAGGGAGAAGACTAAGGATGTTATGGTTTATTATTTGTGTTTTTATTCTGTTTTCTTCTCATGATATTTCTTTGTTGTGTTTGATTGTATAATTTTGAGCCTTTGCAATCTTTTTTTTGACGCATCCATAACTATTAACTGGAGTTCTTTTTTGAACAGGTGACTTCATGCAAGTTGTGGCGGCAAGTGGGAGAGTCTTTCAAGCCCCCAAAGTATGGAAACAATTTAAGAACTACTCACGATGCATAATCTTCTGGATGACATTGTGGGAAACAAGTTGCTGCTCTTGCCAATTAACATTATTTTGAATTGTTTATTTGGTTTATGTTCGTTCACTATTTTTCTTTCTCGAATTCAAGAGTAAAAGCAGAAATAGTGTCTGAAATCATAATGCCTAACCTTGGGCTCATTTACTTCTATACTAAATCGTTTTAGATGAACTCTTCAAATTGTTTACCACTTATCATTTATGAAATGAATGATTTCATCGTAATGCCCCCATTTTGGAAGAATTCTTGGACCTTTTATATTTGCCTTATCCCCCAGCCTGGATATTCCAAGCTTTTTAATTCACATTTGTTTTTGTTTTGCAGGACATGTACGACAGTATCATGGACGTTTCGAGGATTTTATGAGAAGGTGATACTGGAAAGATGTTTTCTTTGAATATTTCTGTATTATCACTGAAATATTTGTATCTATATTCTAAATGTGAAGCTAATCACATTAGTTCTGCGGAAAAGCCGTTCTTTTGAATTGATAGCTAATGCAATAGGATTGCAGAAATTAAGACTACTTTGGGGTCAGTTAATGTGCATTTTGGTGGGTCTGGTCTTAAGGTCTGTAATCCATTGTACTCGTATCAAATGGATGAGGTTTTAAATACATGTATTCTTACCTATAGCAAGTATGTTCTTCAACTTATTATCTGATGTAATTATTTTTTAACTTGGGCCACTATATTGATCAGTTTTCATTCATTTTGATGCTTTTTAGTTTTGTAAGTTCTGCATCAAGACGGACTCAAATGTGTCCATCTACTGTTAACAAAAATCAGGAAAAAGAAATCATTTAATTGCTTAGGTTAGAACACAATGCTTTTGGTTGTAACTTTTTGAGTTTTTTTTAGGCTCTTCTTGATTATGAGAGGCATAAAACCCATGGTGGTGAACTCAGTGTACCTATTGCTTCCAACTCAGAACCTATGAGTATTGAAAACCAGGTAATATGAAATTTCAAATTACTCAAGTTGTATTATTTTATCTCATCGTGACAGTGACAGTATTTGTATCTATATTCTAAATGTGAGCTTTGGTATTTTTGCACCTATATTTCTTAGGCAGCTTTGAAGATTTTCTTTTTTTAGTTTATCCATGTTTCTCTTAGCGATACTGTGACTTTTAGGGAAAACAAACCACTATGGTTTTTTTTTGTTTACAAGATGAGGCAAAGCAGAGCAAGAGTTGAAGCTTATGAAACACTTCAACTCATTGAATCCAATGCTATTCAATTATTATTTAATATTATTTTGAAGATACGTATCAACCGGAATTAATACATGCACCATGTTTGTCTTATTGGGATCAGCCTCATGTTCTGTTTGATGCCAGACAAGGCCTTGCTTAAAAGCGTAGAAGGGTTGTAGCTCTAATTGATGTACCATCTACTCAGGGCAATCAAATTGTCTTGAGAAAAGCACCAATCATTTTCGTCCCCTTTCCTTTCTCTATTCGCTATATCTCTTTTTGTAATTCCAAGAGACTAACGATTGAAAAATGGATGGAACGATTGGTAGTGATGTGCTCAGATTGCTCATTCATTGATACGATGTATTTGTAGTTGATACCACTAAATTTGATTTGTACCCATAATCCCATTGCCTATTCAGCCCTGAGAACCAACATTTAGGCATCCAAAGAGAAATGATAGATGATTGTTTTTAGTATTTTAATTTTTACCATAGCTCAAATCCAGTTGATCATTGAATCACTAAGTTCCCTCCTCTATGCTATGAGGATGGTTAAGCCTTAGGTTAGAGCCATCTTAAACCTTAAACTAAGGCGGCCGCAAAACCATGACCAAACCGTAGGATCTTTCAAGACATGGAACACTCTCCTCACCGTATATTTTACGGACAGTTGCAAATATGGCAAAAAAATTTAGTAAAATTAGGAAAATAGCAACCACATTTAGTATTTTCAAATATGTTAGAGTATTTATTAGTATATTTTATATTATTGTATTAGATTCCTATTCCTATTATGTTTAGGAATTAGTAAATTTGATTTGTACCCATAATCCCATTGCCTATTCAGCCCTGAGAACCAACATTTAGGCATCCAAAGAGAAATGATAGATGATTGTTTTTAGTATTTTAATTTTTACCATAGCTCAAATCCAGTTGATCATTGAATCACTAAGTTCCCTCCTCTATGCTATGAGGATGGTTAAGCCTTAGGTTAGAGCCATCTTAAACCTTAAACTAAGGCGGCCGCAAAACCATGACCAAACCGTAGGATCTTTCAAGACATGGAACACTCTCCTCACCGTATATTTTACGGACAGTTGCAAATATGGCAAAAAAATTTAGTAAAATTAGGAAAATAGCAACCACATTTAGTATTTTCAAATATGTTAGAGTATTTATTAGTATATTTTATATTATTGTATTAGATTCCTATTCCTATTATGTTTAGGAATTAGTGTATTATTAATAGGCTATTAGGTTTGTATCAAGGAATAAATTGAATCGAATTCTATTTTGTTATTTTCTCTAAACTTTACATGGTATCAGAGCTCTAGGTTTTCTCTAAATTTTTAAACCTTATTTTTAATCTTAGGGTTTTGTGCTCATTAGGGTTTGTGCCCATTAGGGTTTTGTACCCACTAGGGTTTGAATTTTGGAACACTTTTTTGCAAGTGTTCATTAGTATCCTCACCCGCCGCCGTCGCCGCCATCGCTTGTCGCCACCTCCGCTGTCGCCCGTCATCGACTGTTGCAGTCTTCGTTTGCTGCTGTCGCGATGGGATTTGGGTTCGTCTCTTGCAGGCTTTGTCATCAACCGCTGCACGTCACTGTTAGACGCTGCGCCTCACCGTCAGCCGCTGCTAGTCGCTGCAGGTTAGCGTCGTGGTGTCTTCGTCGCAGGGTGGTGCCTTCGTCAGCCACCGTGTGTGTTGTGTAGGGTGAAACACTTGCTTGGGTCGGTTCGACCTGATTCAACCGATTCGGTTCATTTGGCTCGGCTCAACTGATTTGGTCCACTCGGCTCGATTCAACTGGTTCAGTCCACTTGGCTCGGTTCAACCGGTTTGGTCCCCTTGGTCTAATTCAATTGGTTCGATTCATCTGTCGGTTTGGTTCAATTGATTTGGTTCACTTGGCTTTGTTCAATTGGTTTGGTTCATCTGGTCGGTCACTGGTTCGATTCCCTTTCCTCTTCCAGATTTGGTTTGGTTTGTTTCAGTGCATTCTTTTCTATTTGTGTTCATATCGTTGAAGTTATGACTCAGAAGAAATCAATGGTGACGATTTCTGCAGAAGAGTTCACTAAATTTCAACAGTATCAAGTCATTGATGGCATCATAATCTAATCCAATTTCTGTCCTTGTTGAGTTAGGTAATATCGGTAAATGTCTTCTTTCCTCTGCATCAAAATGGGTCATTGACTCTGGTGCTACAAATCATATGTCAGGTAACCCCAGTTTATTTGCTACCTTTACATCATCTACATCTTTGCTTGATGTTACCATAGCAGATGGCACTTCTCCTGTTCTTGGCTCTGGCACAATTCATCTTTCCAAAACTCTTTCATTGACATCTGTTTTAAATTTGCCACAATTGTCCTTTAATTTGATTTCTGTCAGTAAACTTACTCGTGATCTTAATTGTTGTGTTTTGTTCTTTCCTGGTTATTGCTTATTTCAGAATCTTACAACGAAGAAGACTATTGGTAAAGGGCGTGAATCTGATGGTCTCTACACGTTTGATACACAAATATCTACAACCATCGTTTGTACTCGAGTGCCAACTCCTTTCGAAGAACACTATCGTTTGGGTCATTCATCTCTCTCCGTGTTAAAGAGTCTTCGTCCTCAATTTCGTAGTTTGCCTTCTTTAGACTGTGAGTCATGTCAATTTGCTAAGTTTCATCGTCTCAGTTCGTATCCTAGAGTTAATACACGAGCTACTGCTCTTTTTGAATTAGTCCATTATGATGTTTGGGGTCCTTGTCCTATTGAGTCCTGACAAGTCCAAAAGTGGATTTCGGTATTTTGTTACTTTTATCGATGATTTCTCTCGTGTAACTTGGTTATATTTGATGAAACATCGTTCTGAGTTACTTCCACATTCCGTAACTTTCATGCTGAGATTCGAACTCAATTTGGTGGCTCTCTTAAAGTTCTATAGGGTGATAATGCTAAAGAATATTTCTCTAGTGCTCTTGGCTCCTATTTAAGCGAATACGGTATTCTTCATCAATCTTCTTGAAATAGCGAGGGCCTTAATGTTTCAAATGCATGTTCCAAAATACTTTTGGGCCGATGCTATTTCGACGGCTTGCTTCTTGATTAATCGCATGCCTTCATCAGTTCTTAAGGGTAAGATACCTTATCGTATTCTATGTCCTACGCAACATTTATTTCCTATTAAACCTAAAATATTTGGTTGCACTTGTTTCGTTCGGGATGTTCGACCCCAGCTCACCAAATTGGACCCTAAGTCATTGAAATGCATTTTCCTTGGTTATTCTCGTGTTCAAAAAGGGTATCGATGTTATTGTCATGATCTCAATCGATATCTTGTCTCTCATGATGTTACGTTCTTTGAAGATACTCCTTTTTCATCGTCTTTGAATACCAGTTAGGGGGAGCATTCACAGGAATATGATGACTTTCTTGTCTATTCCATTGTCTCTACTTATACTGACGTGCTTCCTAGAGATACATCTACCTCTGTACCTGATCCTTTTCTCCTACTTAAGTTTATTCTCGACGGCAACCTCGTTCGGTCTCATGTCCTATACCAGCAGCTTCTTCGTCTGTGGATCCAGAAACGAGTGATGATCTTCCTATTGCTCGTAAGTGTACTTATCCTGTTTCTTCTGTTGTCTCATATAACCATTTGTCCTCACCTACTTGTTCATTTATTGCATCCCTTGAGTCTGTATCTGTTCCTAAAACTATTCATGAAGCTTTGTCTCATCCTGGTTGGCGGGCTGCTATGTTGGAGGAGATGACTGCCTTAGATGATAATGGTACTTGGGATTTAGTCTATTCCTATAGGAAAGAAACCTATCGGTTGTAAATGGGTGTTTGCCGTTAAAGTTCATCCTGATGAATCAATCGTCCGCTTGAAAGCTCGTCTTGTTGCTAAAGGATATGTGCATTGATTATTCTTATACTTTTTCTCCAGTTGCTAAATTGGCCTCTGTCAGGTTATTCATTTCCTTGGCATCTACTCATCATTGGCCCTTGCATCAGCTTGATATTAAAAATGCATTCCTCCATGGTGATCTTGCTCAGGGGGAGAATAGAAAGGTATGTCGCCTTCGTAAATCCTTATATTGGTTGAAACAAAGTCCGCGGGCATGGTTTGGAAAATTCAGTCAGGTGATTGAAGACTTTGGAATGAAGAAGAGTAAGTCAGATCATTCTGTTTTTATAAACGATCTGAGTCTGGTGTTATCTTACTTGTATATGTTGATGATATTGTGATCACTGGTAATGATACATCAGGCATCCTATCACTCAAGTCTTTTCTTCATAGTCAATTTCATACTAAAGATTTGGAAATGTTGAAATACTTTTTAGGAATTGAGGTAATAAGGAGCAAGGGTATCATTTTATCACAAAGAAAATACGTACTTGACTTGTTAACTGAAACAGGAAAGTTAGCTGCTAAGTCACGTAGTACTCCAATGATGCCTAATTTACAACTTACAAAAAAAGGGGAGTTGTTGATAGATCCTGAGAAGTATAGGAGATTAGTAGGGGAGTTGAATTACCTTACAAGTTACTAAACTTGACTAGATCCAGTTAGTTTATGAGTTCTCCTACAACTGACCATTGGGCCGCATTGGAGCATATTTTATGTTATTTGAAAGGTGCTCCTGGACGTGGTTTGTTATATAAAGATCATGGTCATCTTAATATTGAATGTTTTTCAGATGTTGATTGGGCAGATTCTAAGGAAGATAGAAGATCAACCTCAGGATATTGTGTATTTGTTGGAGGTAATTTAGTTTCTTGGAAAAGTAAGAAACAAAATGTGGTATCTCGTTCGAGTGCTGAATCAGAATATAGAGCTATGACACAGTGAGTGTGTGAATTAGTATGGATATATCAGCTTCTGATTGAATTGGTATTTGGCATCACCACTCCAATAAAACTTTGGTGTGATAATCAAGCAGCTCTTTATATTGCATCTAATCCAGTATTTCATGAATGAACCAAAAACATTGAAGTCGATTGCCATTATATACGTGAGAAAATACATCAAGGATTGGTGGCTACAGGATATGTGAAGATTGGGGAGCAGTTAGGAGATATCTTCACTAAAGCACTGAATGGAGCGCGGATAGATTATCTCTCTAACAAGTTGGATATGATTAACATATATGCACCAATTTGAGGGGGAGTGTTAGAGTATTTATTAGTATATTTTATATTATTGTATTAGATTCCTATTCCTATTATGTTTAGGAATTAGTGTATTATAAATAGGTTATTAGGTTTGTATCAAGGCATAAATTGAATCGAATTCTATTTTGTTATTCTCCCTAAACTTTACAAAATATAACACTTAAAACAAATGGAGGTTCAATTTTAAAATGACAACTTTACACAAATGATATCTAACTACTAATATGTTTGTAATATATCTAACTACTAATAATATATTTGTAATATATCTAACTACTAATATATGTATTATATCTGACTACTAATATATGTATGTGATATACATCTGATATACTACTGATATAAGTGTTTGATATACATGTCATATGTATGTGATATACATCTGATATACTACTGATATAAGTGTTTGATATACATGTCATATGTATGTGATATACATTTGATATAGTATTGATATAAGTGTCATACAATATATATGTGATATACATCTAATATACTACTATCATGAGTTTCTGATATACTACTGATATGAGTATCTGAAATACTATTAATAGAAGTAAAAATTTTTACTATATTTGAAAATTTAAAAAACAGGTGACATATTTTGAAATACATAAAAGATTTTTGCTATCCATCGCAATTTCCATATTTTTTTAATCTATTGTTCTTATGGTTATTTCATGGTATAAATGTTCCCCCTTTTTCACCATTATAGTTTTGCTTCATTGTCATCCAATTGGAGAGCTTTTTTGTAACCCCCTTAGGTTCTCTCCCTTTTGTAATTTAATTTCATATCATGAATTGTTTCTTCTAAAAAACAAAAACAAAACAAAACAAAAATTAATAGGGAACTCAAATAAAATAATAAGAAAAGAACCGTAATTGTTAGTAGTCAATAAAACAGGAAGAATTCTAAAAACACTAGTAACGCAATTCTAAATGGTAGAAGGATTAAATAAGGCCAGTTTCCTCACTTCTACCCAGCTTCTATTTCTTTCCAACCTAATTTTTAAAAAATTGCCATAAGGAGCAAATTTTCACGGAATTTTTCCTTTGTCATTGGAAGCCAGATCAGACACAACAGAACTTTATCTATCTTATCTATGACAGCTCTGTGGAGGGGCACTAGAGAAATGATAATTCATCGTAATTTAGTTTCTCTATTTAGTTTCTCTAGTTTCTTATTAAAAAAATATTTATCATAAATTATCCCAAAATCTCTTGGGAAAATGTCAAGGGCATGATTTGCTTCCATAAAACATACCATTAAGGAAAATTTTTCATAGAAGAGCCAAGAGACACATGGCGAGCAAAAAGTTCAATTTTCTTTGAAAATTTTAACTTCCGTAGCTTAGGGAGGGCAGCGACAGGTTAAAGATTTAGAGGAGAGTTTCAGATGAAGGTCCAAACTTGAAAATCTCCAGCACCTCAGATGGAGGATCCCTTGTTAGTACACAATTGCCTTCCCCAACTGAATATTCTTGAGAATCTGGGGAAGTTTGGAAGGCAATGAGAAATGGCCTAGCCTGAATTTTGATGGTACCAATGTCAACCATGCCTGCATCCCAATACTTGGGATCAGGGTGTTTGTGATGGGGAACAAACCTTACAAGCCTAATCAAAATGACAAATAAACTTTAAAAACCTTAAAATATGAGAGTTATATAAGTGAACCATACTCTTATTCTGCAGCCTGTTCTAGAATAGGCAAACAGGACATGTTGTAGTACCCTTATTCTGCAGCCTGTTCTAGAATAGGCAAACAGGACATGTTGTAGTACCGTGATTTCTTGAAGTTCAATTTCCTGAGCCTTTTTGTATATCCTTTCTTTCGGATTAGATATTTGTATGTCCTTTTTTTGTTATATGAGTTCTATCAGAGTATTTATAAGAAACAGAACTTGTATTTAATCAAATAGAATATACAAATTAGGAGATGAGATATCCGTAAAGCCAAGGGGATTACAAAATGTGTATGTTAGATCATCTTTTGATTGTAGCCTCTGGTTTAAGAAAGTTTAGGTGTTAATAATGCTGGTGGTGTTATTGATCCTGCATATGCTTGTATTATATTTCTGAGGAAATACATGGGGATGATACTGTACGTGATCAAATTTATTTAGTAACTTTGTTTCTGATTAAACCTAACTCTCTGTTTTGCACACAAATTTCATCAGGGATCAGGTTCAGGTAGAGCACGAAGAGACGCTGCTGCACGTGCAATGCAGGGCTGGCACTCACAGCGTCTTCTGGGAAATGGTGAAGTTAGTGATCCTATTATCAAGGTCCAGTAAATGTTATAGTTTCGTGAATTGATTTCTCTTATGCATTTTCAATTTATTCCATTATATCCTTTTCCAATGGGGGTGCCATTACAATAAATTCTGTAGGATAAGAACTCACTTTCAGTCCAGAAAAGGGAAAAACAACTTAAAAGCATCGGTAAGCTTCTTTTGTGTTCTTTGCAGTATG
This sequence comes from Momordica charantia, assembly GCF_013281855.1. Lineage (NCBI taxonomy): Eukaryota > Viridiplantae > Streptophyta > Magnoliopsida > Cucurbitales > Cucurbitaceae > Momordica > Momordica charantia. The sequence continues at coordinate 22,969,517 of NW_028275158.1, read as the reverse complement.
CATAACTGCAGTTTTGTTCCTTTTTATAAAATCTTGTTTGTTGATGTAGGTCTTCTCAAGCGGAAGAAACCATCTTACATGGAGCATCCCATGAAGTCAGCACGTACAAAATCATCAAAACCACAGTTAGTATCCTTTGTATGTTTATATGTTTATTTTATGCAACTATATACACCTATACATTATACTTGGTAAAGGTGGTGAATTGGTTCATCAAGTTATATGACAATTGGCCAGGCCAATTGAAGTGCCTGCATGATGCAAGAAAGCATAGAAGGAACGACAGAAAGGTGCTTACCATTTTCCGCTAACTTATTTTTGATGTTTGTGGCTAGGTTGGATGTGGCAGTTGTTGACATTGGACAACCAGCTGATTGGGTCAAGGTCAATGTGCAGAAAACTGTAAGTTGTGGAGCATGTTTGAATTTAAAATACATTGAATATGTTCAATGATAGTAGGGAACTTATAGAGTAAGTTCATTCTTGTGGCAGAAAGATTGTTATGAAGTCTATGCATTAGTTCCCGGACTACTTCGTGAGGAGGTACATCATTTCCGTTTTCAGTATTTGCAATGTTTATGGTTCTTACGTTGAATCTGGTTTGTTCATCTTTTCCAAAAACTTTATTTTAGAAGCTCAATTGACAATGCAATTGCTTTGAAATTTCTGATTTCTTTCAATGGCGATTAGATAAGCATTTTCCATCTGTCAGCTGCTAACAATCTTTAGCTTCTGAGTGTCTTGGGTTACGAGTTCTGAAGGCACCTATAATTGTTTGACTTTTTTGTTTGGTTCACAACCAGTATACATGTCACATAGAGACCACGCAGAAGAGTTTAAATATTCCCTCAGTTCTTGTTTCTGTTTCTACAGGTGCGTGTTCAGTCTGATCCAGCAGGACGCTTGGTTATTAGTGGTGAACCTGAACATCCTTATAATCCATGGGGTGTCACACCCTTCAAAAAGGTCCTTACCCCCCTTAACTTGAATAGAACACAACACATTCAACCAATTCTATTTACGTTTTACCTTCAATATTTGTGTATTATCATTGAAACTTATCTTTCCCCAGCTCAGACAGCTGGGTCTTTCGAGTCAACCAAACTTGTCGGTGAATGTTTTTCTTTTTTCAAATCCATTTCCCCCAGATTTTCCCACCCCCACTTCAGATTCTTCGTCTGGAAAAAGGGATAAGGATAAGGAAAGAAAAAAAAAAAAGATGAGATCAATTTTATTGGTTGATATAAAATAATTGTGAATGCATGTTTTCTGGTACCAGGTGGTCAGCCTACCTTCAAGAATTGACCCACACCAGACGTCTGCCGTTGTCACATTACATGGACAGTTGTTTGTTCGTGTTCCATTTGAACAGTTGGAATGATGGTGTTAAGCTGGATGTTTAAACCAAGCTTGTAGTTTGATATATTAGTCGTCCTATAATGTTCATACAGTTCGATAATAGCAAAACTGTTTAGGAACCATGATTTTGTTCTGTAAGATATTTGGTAGTGGTTAGCTGGCATCTAACAGGCTATTACTGTATCTTGTACCTAAGGCGCCCCCTCTAATCTAAGGTAGAAAGTTTACAAGCTGATACATTTGGTTATTTTCCCTTTACAGCGAAGCTTACAAGAGTAAGGGTACTGTTCGTTGCATTTGGGCATTTATTCTTGGGAATGAGTATTGATATAATGTCGTACATCGCAAGGTTATGTGACTACATTTATGTGAATTGAATTGTGGAATTTAATTTGAACCGTAGATTGCGTGTAAGGCTTTCTAAGGACAATACCAAGAACCCAAGGAAAAAAGATGTGAAAATTGTGAGAGAATAATTAGCCTTCCAACACCAAGATCTCTGAGGCAACTCTTTTTCGTGTTCTAGGAAAAGCATGAAGCAAATCATACCGTTTCAAAATTTGTCTTGCTGCCTGACGAGAGTTGTAAACGGAGTAGTCTATCCAATGCTTTAAAGAACAAGATGGAACATGAAAAATATGGTCCAATTTTCATTTAAAGCAGATCATCCTGAAATCAACTACACAATGTAGGAAGAAAAACATGCAATTTTAATAATTTAAATAGAAATTTAAGAATTTTACGGTACTTGAATGAAATCAACCGTCAAACTGCCATCGACCGGAACAAAGATACTTCTCTTGCAATATATATGATGTATATAATACACAATTTCATAATTTCGTAAATTAGACTCAATTTACAATCATGGATCAGTTGCCATTGTTGTCAAATCTAGTTCTTCATCAGAATCAATTACGTCTTCATAGTCATAATATGCATTGACCTGCATGTAAATCAAGAACAGTTTGAGAAACTCCATTTCCGTGGCATTAGTAAGTAATCAAGCGGCATAGCTGATAGCACAACAGTTTTCCATTATAAGACAAGTAAAATGGGCTACAAATGCGAAGTGGAATTGGATTTACATCTACATCCTTTTCGCAGTGCATACCCAGTTTCCTTTCCTAGTCCACCTCAAAGCGGGCACATAGAACTTGGAGTTTATTAAGTGGTCACTGCCATCCATTTCCACTCGTGCCTTTGAAGAGTTTCTGAAAACATCTTCAACTCCATTCTAGCTGCTGAAGAGGTTGGGATGCAGAAAAGAGAGCCATCCATTTCTACTCTTGCCCTTCCTTGAGTTCTCATTGCTAAATTGAACTATGACCACAATACTTGCTCGGCAGTCTCCAAATATTTTTCCATTTTTCCATAAAGATCCTTATCCTTAGCTCGAATGTAATAAGAGACCCCAAAGATGTTACATTAAAGATACTATAATTAAATGCACCCTTGATACTGTCATTTTTTATCCTAAATGTGACATGGTTGATAGACTCTCGGTTAAATTCTTTTTTCTTTTCTTCTTGTTTTTTGTTTTTTTTTTTTGAGAAAAACTCTCCAATTCTTTGAGACTCAGTACATGGGCTGGTCTGTATTGGAACCATCTGGTGCTTCCAGGGGCAATTCCCATGTGAACCCTTCTGATCATAAATAGGAACCACTTTTGGGAGGACTTGGAGGCTCTTTCTGGTTTTTTATGAATGATGTTGATGTCTAGGAGGTGACTTTTATTGGTGCAACCATGGGAGATCCTCTGGTGGTAGAGTTACTTATAGTGTGCAAAGGTTGAACTACATCTCCTTGGTTGATCTCCCACTCTCCAATTGCTCTACTGATAGGAATCAGCCAATTTTCTCCTTAACTGACGGATTCTTTGTTCCCACCAGATGGATTTATAAGTTCCACTTCCCTAGAGTTGCAAGGAAGCTTGGCACCACCTCTAGAAATTTTTCTCCAGTGCTGGAGACAGGGAAAAGGAAGACATGAGCCGAAAGCAGAAATGCAAAACCTTTTGTTAGGGTGGTGACAATTTTGGTCATTTCCATAATTTTGTCAATGCTAGAGTGAGAAGCTTAATTCTGGAAATTCAGTGTAAACGAGGACAACCTTACCAAGCTCCTAGTCCCGACGGTTACAAAAGTGAGTTTTTAAAAGAACTGTGTAATATTTTAGCTCCCTTTGGGTGTTTGTATCTTGAACATTTTCTTCCTTTTCATATTATCAATGAAAAGTTTGTTTCTTGTTAAAAAATAAAAAAAAATAAAAAAGAATGGTGCAATATTACCAAGGATTTGTAAGAGTTTTGATAGGTGTCCTCCTAAGAAGATGGAAGATGGCCTTCTGAATGGTAGTCTAGTATCAAAGACAAAGCTAGGATCATGTTGAAGCTTTCCCTTGGCTCGGAACTCTAGAACCTTCTCTGATAAACATAAACGTGGTTTTCTGTAAGTTTGTGGGAACGGGTTCAGTGTGCAGCCCCTAATTGGAATGCTCTACACAAAACTTATGGTAATTTCCCCATCCTTTTCATCAACTTAGACTGGAGGACTTCTGTCTGGTGCCTCATTGGCATAGGGTCATCTCTTTCCTACGACCTCCAGGTTGTTGCTTTTGTTTGCTTTTTATTCAAATATCCTCTTACCCAAACAAAAAATCAAAGAAGATAATTTTAAGGTGTTCCAAGATTGGACTCCTCAACTCTTGTTTTTTCTTTTTTTTTCAAGGAGAAATGGATATATATATTATCAACAAAAAGGGAGATGACAACCTAAATGCCTTTAGGGGCAAGGGATCCCTAAGCCCATGAAAAGAGTAAAAAAAAAAGACCTTCAATCTGAAGAGAAGAGGATAGAGGGAATATTACGAAAAGATTTGTGTAAAGCACTCCAATTTGAGGTTGTATACTGTAAATTTTTTTTTCTTTCCAAAGGAGCAAAGAAGAGCTCTACAATCATTTAACCAGAGGAATTCACTTTTTTCTTTAAGCTACCATCCTGAAAGCAACGCTATAAGCCCATTTTTAATCTTCTTGGAAAGACACCTGGCAAAATTAAACCAGTTACAAATGTAGTTCCAGCCTTTATGCACAAATGGTCGCAAGTTTCTGCACTACGTTTGCACATCAGACACATATTTGCGGTTAAGGCTATGTTTGGGTTCCTTTTTTGCAGTCTATCCATAGTATTCAAGCTCCTACGAACAAGAGACCAAACAAAAAAAGAATTGTTTCTTGGGCTATTTCCTTTCCAAATGATTCGCTAAGAAACACTAAGCAATGGAGTCTCCTGATGAAGGATGTTGCTAGCTGATTAACCCCCTGAAGGATCTGCTGCCCAAATAACGGAGTCTCTAACTTGAATGAGATGTTTATCTTGGAGTAAAACAATGAGGTTGGCCCATTCCTCCAGTTCTCTGTCTAATAAACCTCTTCTCAATTGAAGATCCCAAGCGTTGTTACAGATAGACCAGCAGTTGAATATGGTGGTAAACTTTGAATTAGAGACGGTATAAATGGAGGGACAAGAGCTGCACAGAGGAATGGGAGAGATCCAAGGATTTTCACAGATAATTTTCTGGCCATCGCCAAGCTTCCTCCAATTAAGATCTTCATTTGTTGATATCCTTCCAAGGCTGCAAATAGCCATCTCTTCCTGATCTTGTCAGGAAGCCTGGCGCTCTTTCTCTTTCTCTTGGTCTCTTTCCATAAAGCTTTTCCTCTTGGGAAAACCTCCATAACCACTTGGCCAAAAGAGCTCTATTTTTCTATCTAAAATCACCTATACCAAGGCCGCCAGAATTTAAAGGAGCTGTTTAGCTTACTAAATGACTGCCCTCTTCTTGTTAGCTTCTTCCAGAGGGAATCTCTGGTGACTTTATCAATAATTTTTTATTTTGGCCAAAATGCGATAATCGAGGGGTGGTGAAGGGGGATATACTAGTGAGCACCAAATTCACCAAAGTGAGTCTACCCCATATGGAAATGCAGAAACCTCTCCATTTAGCTAGTTTTCTCCTCACCTTATCAATAATCGGGTTACAAAAAGAAGGGGCAGAAGGTTTACATCCAGAAGGCATTCCAGAATAAGAAATGGGTAGAAAATCACCACTGCACCCAAGAGCAAGAACAGTATTCTTCACATCATTCTGTCAACATTAACCCCAATTAAAGCTGGTTTTTCCAGATATACATGCTTAAGCCTGAAGCACCTCCAAAAAAACAAAGGAAGCCTCCCCTCCCATCTTCTACAATGGGGTTAATGTGAAGCCGCCTTTGCTTAAAGGAGATCTTGGAAGATTTGAGGCAAAGTTGGCAAAAGGGCCTTGGAGGTTTCAATCTTAAAAATTGGCTCTGCGGAGAAAGATTAGTACAGCAAAGTACGGATCTATCCATTTTGATCTCAAATCGGATTCAAGGCTAAAAATCTTCTCACCTTATCAATAGTCGGGTTCCAAAAAGAAGGGGCAGAAGGTTTACATCCAAAAGGAATCCAGGATAAGAAATGGGAAGAAGAGCAAAAGCAGTATTCTTCACCTCATTCTTGTCAACATTAATCCCAATCAAAGCCGACTTTTCCAAATATATGCTTAAGCCTGAAGCACCTCCAAAGAAACAAAGGAAGCCTCCCATCTTCTAAAATGGGGTTAATGTGAAGTGGCCTTTGCCTGAAGGGGGCCCTGGAATCACAGATGTGAGGCAAAGAAATAAAGCCCTGTTAGTAAAAGGGCCTTGGTGGTTTCATTCTGAAAAATCGGCTCTGTGTAGAAAAGTAATTACAGCAAAGTATGGATCTATCCATTTTGATCTCAAATCGGATTCAAGGCTAAAAGTATCCTAAAAGGCCCTTGGAAGCACATTATTTCACAAGGAAGCCTAATACATTCAAACATTCAGCATAAGGTTCGAAATGGTGGAACTCTTTTTTGGAAAGACAATTAGATTGGACAGAAACCTTTTGCTATGACTTTTCCCTTTTTATTTTCACCCTGAGATTCTAAAGAAGCCTCGGTTGGAGATATATGGGACCATCAAAATAAATTTGCTTTGAACCTCCGTATAAACGTAAAAGAAGAGGAAATTAGTGAATGGGCAGCTTTGTCATTGCTTCTTGCATCTGTCGATCTCTCACAGGGAAGATATGGGTTTGGAATCTTGAAAAGGATGGTGCTTTCTCTTCTAAATCTCTAGTCAACACCTTGGCAAGAGGCCCCTATTTGGAAAACTGTGACTTATATAAGTTGATTTGGAAAGATCTTTACCCAAAGAAACTTAAGTTCCTCCTTTGGGAGTTTAGTCACAGCTGCCTTAATACCCATGACCATGTGCAACAAAGGCTCCCATGGATCTCTCTCTCTCCCACAATCGGTGTAGCTTTTTGTTAGGCCACCAATAGTGAAGACTTACCATAGGAAGTGTAGAAGAGGAATTGTACCTGGGGCAAAAGAGTAATATGAGAGAAGGGAAGGAATAACAGTTTAGGTGTGGGGGCCACTAATGTAATAGGGCAGGGAGCAGTAGAAAAGGGATGGGGTTTGTTACAAAGAATCATTCTGGTTGTTAGTGCCAAAAGGTAGCTAGGGAGAGATTACCCACCCTCTCGAATTGGTGGGGCAGCTTTGTATTGCCTATAGGCTCTATCCGTTGTTTTCTAATGCCAAAAGTGAACGAATCCTCACAAATTGGTATCAGAGCAAGTTCAAGACTGGGAATTTTGATCGATGATGACGATGAAGGAGTTGGAAGTTTGGTGTGAGGAAAAAAAAAGGAGATTTCGGACATTAAAGTAGCTATCACGACCTTGTGTGCGAAGGTAGAGGAACAACGCGTGATGATCGAAAGAATCCAAATGATGTTGGAAGGGTTCATATCGGAGATCATTGACGGCAAAACTCCGTCAATTTCGCAACTTGGCGAATCATCGGTGCAGAAGAACGAACAAATGGAGGAGACTGCGAAGATAATTCAGATCAATGATCAGGGATATGATCAAAATAAATTCAAGAAAGTGGATATGCCTATCTTCACAGGTAAGGATCTCGACTCCTAGTTATTTTGTGTTGAGCGATATTTTGATATTCACAAACTCACGGATGAAGAGAAAATGGTTGTTATTAAGAAAATGTCTCCCCGCCCTTCTCTCCCCATAGCCTCCGCCATCCCTCACCATCACCTTTTCGCCTTCGGCAGTCATGGACCAGCCACCTACTGACCCCATCCCCCTCTTTCCCCTCCCACTTGTACATCATGTCTGAATGGAACTACCCCACCCAGAAGGTTTTGATCGAGTGTAAAACAATATCCATCACGGTCGACAAGCTCTACAGGGAAGTCGCACCCGTCTGACAGAGAACAGCAAGGACTCCTCCTTCTCCTTCTCCCTGACATGGGTCTCCTTACACTGGCTCACCAATCTCCTCCAACTCCTACTTGGCTCTCCCCTTACCCACAAGTTTTTCAAAGAGCATCGTAGTGACGACTACACTCTTTGGGTGGAAAAATAGAACAACAAACGAGGCTACTGGATAGAAATCAATAAGCTTGACAACAATGGAGGCAAAATAGAATCATGGTACCCTCGAGACCAGGAAGAGAAGGATGGAAGCTTTCTATGGCATTATCCATGGCTACCTTGCCACTGAGAAAGGCAGACAATCCCAAAGCACAATTGCACACAAACCTTAAGGAGCCCAAGCCATCTCTACCTGATCCAAAGCCGCCTTCACTCCCCCTATAAAACACATAAAACACCTTCATGTTGCCCCACCACCCATCCACCCAACAAACCCACAACACCAATACCACTCCACGAATGAGGTAAACAAGTCGAGCCTCTTCCCAGAAACCTTCGCATGGAGCTGTTGGATCATAGTACAACGCAAATCCTTCCACGATGATTGGCACTCCATCCTCCACTCCCTCCAACTAGAGATCAGCAGTTTCTGTACCATTATCCCCATATTCGCCGACAAAACATTTCTGCAGTGTGAAGATGGCACACAAGCAAGCTCCCCTTGCTCTTCTATGGATTGGCAGACCTATGGGCCACACAAACTTCGTTTCTTGAAATGGAGTACCACAAACCGAAAGGTCCCTTCCTATGGGGGTTGGATAATCATTAGAGACCTCCCCCTTCATCTATGGATCGATGAAGTTGTACCATATATCGGTGACCAGTGTGGTGGATTCGTGAAGATATCCAAAAAGTCATCTAGGCTTATGGATCTCATGGAACTCGAGATAAAAGTCAAAGTAAACTGCTCGGGGTTCATCCCAGCCACTATAGAACTTCCTCCATCTATCACAAAGGAAGCCCCTCTTTCTATCCACGTTGACCCCTTCTTCATGGCCAAAAATCTTGTGGGTAATCAAAGACGCCAACGAGATCCACAGAAGCAACATATGCACGTGATGGAACACGCTGGAATAACAGTTACCAGCCTTGAGTCAATCATCGGAGACGAGAACCGCCCACAGATGGCCGTGCTGAAACTCGCCGAAAAATCAATTCCCAACATCGAGCCAATCACCGGAGACGAGATCCGACCACAAACCCCGATCACAAACATCTAGCGCGAAACCCAATGCTCTAATGTTTACTGATATCGTGATAGAGAACTTCGACAGTGACCCATCGAGGCTAGCATTGGCTTTGACTAAAGGAAAAGACAAAATCGCAGACCTACCAGTGCCTCCCCCCTTGATACCTGACTCCAGTGCCCACTGCCCAACATTGATGAAAGAAGGAATGTCTCTCATATAGAAGCTTACCAGCCGATCACCTTGTTCCAGAAAAGGAAACCTTTCCCCACACAAGACATCCCTTTTTCAGACAATATGGAAGCTGTTGACTACCTACTCAGCCCCCTACCTGAGGATAGTCCTTTTCTCGAGGACAGCTCCCTCTTAACCACCCCTCACAGCCCATCCTCACGGATTATCCCAGCTATCCTTTTTGGTGATTTCACCATCCCAGAAACCGCTGACAACCCTTCACCCATTCATCCCACATCTGCCACACCTCCCTCTCCACCCACCTTGCAAGCTTCCAATTATAAACAAGCTACCCATTGGAACCCACCGGCTAATAACCCATCCATGCAACAACCTATAACCATAGACCCACTATGCGTCGACTTTGCTGGCAAGGCCATTACAGACGAGCTTTTCTCACCAAATAGCCTTCGTAGATATCTTGCAAGCTACTTGCAAGAAATGGGTTTATGTATCTTTTTCTTTTTTTTTTTTGGATAAGAAAGATGTGTTCAAATCAAAAAGACCCTTAAAGGGGAAACAACCAAAAGGCAGAGGGGAGAGGAAACCTTCCCCAAAGCTCTATACAATCACTGTTTTCCAATCTTGAGTAAGCAAAAGAAGATTGTAGTTACAAAAAACTTTCTTGTGTAATAAAGCCCACCAAGAAGCAAGATGCTTAATATTCACACAAAAAGAATCTTACGATATCAACTTATCTTCAAAAAGTCTTATATTCCTCTCCTTCCATATAGACCAAAGTAGAACCTGAGTCGCACAATTACACAGAACCCAAGCTTTGCCCTTGAGCTTCATACCCTCGAAACCTTCAGCAATAAAGTCCTCGATCCTTCTAGGGATCCAAAAACGAAGCTATAAACCCCCAAGCTTTTAAAACAAAAGGGCAATGTAGAAATAGGTGGTTCACAGATTCATTACTACTCATACACATTCTGCACACAGAAGGTGAAAGGGTCCAGTGAGGAAGTTTTCTCTGTAGTTTGTCTACAGTGTTGACTCCCCATGTAGAACAGAGTATAAATGAAGAATTTAATCTTCTTTGGAGCTCTAAAATTCCATATCATGGCCGAATTAAGTTTAGGAGAAGGGGACGTGAGCGCCACAACGGCTGAGTTGACTGTAAAACTACTAGAGGGATCCACCTTCCACCATAAAATATCCCTACCATTCCCAATAACTACTTCAATTTTTTCAATGAAATTTTCCCATCTAGTCATTTCCCTTTCAAAAAGATTCCTTCTAAGGCCCAGATTCCAAGTTAATGCCTCCACCAACAATCTGCAATGGACATACATTTTTTGGCGGACAAAGCAAATAGATCCAGGAAAGTGGTGGATAAAGGAGCAGAATCAATCTAGGAGTCCTCCCAAAATCTGACTACTTCACCTGAGGATACTTTCAAAAAGGAGAGCTTTTTGAAGTCTCCGAGAGTCTCTTGTATGTCTCTCCAAGGTCTACCAATAGAAGAACCATCTAAAAGAATCCACCCCATAAATAGTGGCTATCACCCGTCTCCATAAGCTGCCTTTTTCTACTGCAAAACGCCATAACCATTCCATTAAGAGAGCTTTGTTCCTAAGCCTCGAAGAACCAATTCCTAGACTTGGCTATCCCACAGGCCAACCCACAGGCAGAAACCATGCAAAGAAACTTTCGTCATAAAAAATCAAAGGTGGGTAACAGAGAACTCAGAAATCTCTCTTCGTCTATCAACTATGAAAAGCGTAAGCATCTCATGGAACATTAGGGGCATGGGCTCATGGAAAAAAAGAGCCCTCATAAAACAATCCATCTCCCTTATCAATCCAAACGTGGTGATCTTACAAGAGACTAAACTTGCATCCATCGACCACAACACTGTAAAATCTATCTGGAGCTCTCATGGTATCGACTGGACAACCCTTAATGCTGAGGGATCGGTCGGAGAAATCCTTATCCTATGGAATAATTCAAACTTCACAATGCTTGAGATTATAGAAGGTGTCTACTCTCTTTCTATCCATTTTTGTTTAGCTGATGGCTTTGCATTCTGGTTAACAGGAATCTATGGCCCTTCCACTCCCAAGTTCCGACACCTCTTTTGGCAGGAACTTCATGATCTGTCTTATTTATGCACCAACCAATGGATTTGGCAGGTGACTTCAATGTCACCAGATGGTCTTGGGAGAAATTGAATGGTAGACCCCTTACAAAGAGAGTATGCGTCTCTTCAATGCTTTCATTACAGACACTAATCCATTGGACATCTCACTAAGCAATGGAAAGCACACATCGTCTAATTCCATCTCCTTCTCGCTTATAGACAGATTCCTCATTACCGAGGGGTGCCTTCAGAAATTCGACCAACCTATGGCTAAAAGAATGGAAAAAACCACTTCAGACCACTTCCCCATTTTGCTAGCATTTGGTGAGAACAGCTGGGGTCCGACTCCCTTCAGATTTGAGAATATGTGGCTTACTCATGCTTCCTTCCAACCTAAGAAGCACGAACACGAATACGGGACACAGACACGATAGGACACGGCGATACGTCAATTCCTAAAAAATTAAGACACGGACACGTTGGGGATGCATTTATTTATTTTTTAATATTTTTTTAGGATATATGTAAATTTAACACAAAAAATGTTTTAAAAGTCCTTGTAATTTTTTCTTGTAAAAAAAAAGAAGAAAGTGACAGAAACAAAACGCAGGAACTAAGAAAAATAAAGTTTAAAATTAGTGAAATAAAATGGTCAAAATTCAAAAAGCAATTTAAAAAATAAGAATTGTTTGTAGTATATGAAAATGAAAGAAAAACAAAGGGTTGAAAAAAAAAGTTAGGTTATTAGAGTTCACCTAAGAAGCAAAAAAGAAAAACAGAGGGCAGGGCGGTGTTCGCTGCGGCGGCAAGGGCGAGCGATGGCGTCAGCGTCAGTGGCGGCGGCAAGGGCGAGCAGCGTCGGCTTCGTGGAGTGGGTGGTGTGTTTCATTTTTGTGGGTGGGTATTAGGTTATTGATCATTTATTTGTTTTTTTTTTAATTACTAATGGGCATTGGGCCTTCTTATTTGGGCTCAGAAAACCCACAAAACGGTCATCCCGCGTCCATCCCATGTCCAGCCGTGTCTGATTTAAAAAAAAAAAAATCAGACACGCATCCGACATGTGTCCGGGCGTATCCATGTCAGACACGTGTCCGACACAGATACTTCGCCCAAAAATGTGTTCGTGTTTCCTAGCTTCCAACCCTTCCTCCAAACATGGTGGCAAAGTAGGCTAGCTGGGTCATGGCATCATGATTAAACTCAAAACCTTCAAAATTGCCTTGAAATCTTGGAGCACTAAGCACTTCGGGCGACTGCATACACAAAGGGCGGAGCTCCTTAATACCATCCGCACCATTGATGGTCTTGAAGGTATCTCCCCTCTTTCCACCTCTCAAGTTTTAAACAGAAACAAACTAGAGACGACCTTCTTACTTTGGCCTAGGAGACAAAAATGCAAGCAAAAATGCCTCATGGAAGGGGATGAAAACACAAAATACTTTCACAGATTTCTGGCCAACAAAAGGAGGAGAAGCACCATCTCTAAAATTCTTTCTAGGAACGGATCTAGCTTGACTCGGATTGAGGATATAGAGCAGGAATTCCTCACTTTCTACAAATCATTATACACTTGAAAGGAGGGACGCCGATACTGCCCATTAAATCTGCAATGGGACCCTATCACAACGAAGGATTGCTCTATGTTGGAACAAGCATTCACTAAAGAGGAAGTTTACAAGGCAGTAAGCAGTTTAGGCACAGATAAAGCACCTGGACCGGATGGCTTCACTATTGAATTTTTCAAAAAAGCATGGAACATCATTAAATCTGATATTATGATGATGTTCCAGGATTTTTTCAAAAATGGCATCATCAACAAAGCCTTGAATGAGACTTACATTTGCCGCATCCCGAAGAAAGTCGGTGCTAAAACTGTCCACGAATACAGACCCATCAGCCTTATGCCCTGTGCCTATAAAATCCTTGCTAGAGTACTCTCTGATAGACTCAAGAAGGTCCTTCCACACACCATCACAGAGTATCAGTCAGCTTTTGTAGAGGGCAGACAGATCACGGACTCATCACTCATTGCTAATGAAATTATTGATGACTAGAATTTAAGAAAGATGGAGGGTGTTGTGATAAATCTTGACATTGAAAAGCTTTTGACAAGGTGGATTGGGATTTCTTAGACACGGTCTTGCATAAAAAAGGTTTTGGATTAAAATGGAGGAAATGGATTCGGGCGTGCATCTCAACAACCAGCTTCTCCGTCATCATCAATGGCAAACCTAGGGGCAAATTCACAGCCACTAGAGGCTTAAGGCAAGATGACCCATTATCCCCCTTCCTTTTCATCCTTATTACTGATTGTACTTAGCTGTTTTCTTATCCATAGAGGAAATTGTGGTCATCTTAAAGGATATGAATCTCGGGATGGCTCCATTAAGATTAATCACTGACTTTTTGCTGATGATACTCTCCTTTACACCAGCAAAGACCCAAGAGTGTCCAAAACATCTATTGAGTCATCAAATTCTTTGAAGCAGCTTACGGCCTCAATATTAACTACAACAAGTTTGAAACTCTGGGTGTGTCCTTGCCCCCTGATACCCTCTTTTGCATTGCTACGGCTTGGGGGTGCAAACAAGGCTCTTGGCCTTCCACATACTTGGGTCTCCCTTTCAATGGAAACCCCAACAGAGACTCATTAGGGCTGCCAATTGTAGAAAAATTACAGCATCGACTTACTAAATGGAGCAACTTCTTTATCTCAAAAGGAGGGAGACACACTATTATTCAATCGGTTCTTTCTAATCTTCCTACTTATTACTTATCACTTTTCAGTCTCACAGGACAAGCTTCCAAAAAGATAGAAAAAATCTTGTGAGATTTCTTATGGGAAGGACCACGATCCAATGGCACCCTACACTTAATCAATTTGAACAAAGTACAACTCCCAATTACTGAAGGGGGTCTCAACATTGGCAACATCAGAAATAGGAATCAAGTAACGTAATAGGGCAGGGAGTAGTAGAAAAGTGGGGTTTGTTAGAAAGAATCATTCTGGTTGTTAGTGCCAAAAGGTAGCTAGGGAGAGATTATCCACCCTCTCAAATTGGTGGGGTTGTATTTCCTACGGGCTCTATTCGTTATTTTCTAATACCAAAAGTGAGTGAATCCTCACACTTTTGCAAAGCAGAAAATGGATCTTAGAGGAGAGAGCCATATTTTTATTCACTGCCAGTTTTCCTTGAAATCTGGTCGCTTTTCTTGGATGCTTTTAATTGGTCCCTCGGAACCCCTCACAATGTTCAAGATTGGTTGTCATTTATTCTTAAAGATCACCCATTCTAGCAGGAGAAAAGGTCTTTGTGAATGAACGTAACTAGAGCTTTTGTTTGGGTAATGTGAAACAAACGCAACGCTTGGATTTTTCAAGACAAAGATGAAGCCCTTATAGATGCCATCCTCTTCTTGGCTTTATATTGGAGTAAAAATGGGCATTTTTTGTAATTACAGCTTAAACTCACTCTTATCCCATCGGAGAAGTTATTTTTAATCCTTTGGACGGGTTTATTCCATTCGTAACATTTCATATTATCAATAAAATTGTTTCCTATCCAAAAAAGAACTCTATTGTTGCAGCTAACCTATCTACCTTTATCTCTAGCAAAGCTATCCTTGATTCCATCCTTTTGGCCAACAAAATTTTGGACTACAAGATGATTAAAAAATAACCTTGCCACCTCTCCAAATTGATGCATAGCGTATAGAAAAGATGCTGAATCCCAAGAGCACTTATTCATCTGTGACATTTTTAGGCATATACATACCTTTTTGCTGGAACATCCTTTAAAGGAGGAGAAATAGATCCTTTGGATGCAACTTATTAGAGCCTTCCTTTGGAGTCTATGGATAGAGAGAAACAACAGGCCTCTCCATAGTAAATTTCAGCCTTTTCATAGATCTATTTATGGTGTCTTTGTAATGGCTCTTGGCTGATGTATGCATGTTTTCTCCCCTCTTACAGATTATAGCTTAAATGATCTCGTGATGAGTTGGAGGGGGATAGCCCTCTTTTCCTAGGGGTATCATGAATTGATGAAAATTTTCATTTTTTTTTTTTTTCTGATACAACGGGGGTGGGGTTCGAACTCATGACCTCTTGGTCAGAGATAAATGCCTTAACCACTTGAGCTATGCTCGGTTTGGCAAAAAAATTTCATATTGTTAGCTTAATATTTATGTGATTCTTTTGTAATTATAGGCCCCTCACGATTTTGTATGGTTGGAAGGTCTTATTCCAGTTCTTTTTTCTTTTGGGGGTGCGGAGGTGACCTCTATCCCAGCCCATAGGCTGTCGTTGTTCCTCCTTTTGTTTAATGTGATTATCTGTTTCTTCTAAAATGTATATATTATGTGATTCTAATTATTAAAATAAAATTGAAAAAAATCATGTTGGACATTTTAGCTAACAGAGGATTATGCTATACTATAGTTCATAGGATGTGGTACGAGCTCCCAAATGATTTAAAATTTCGATTTTAATATCTTCGGTAGGAAAGATTCACTAACTCTGAACTAATCTTCTAAACAAAGCAATAGCTTCCTACCTTCGGTCTTGGAGTAATGGCTTCAAAACTATGGATGATTGGAACGTCCAAGTTTGGAGGTTCAAGAACAATATATGCACCTTTATTTTTGTACCTCTCCTCGGTAGCCTGCAAGGGAAGAAACAGAAAGAGAAATAGTTATCTCACTTCAGATGAAATGAAAGGCAAAATCAAGTATTCGTTTACCAAGATATCCAAGTGACTGGAAACGTTGACTAGTGAAGCAGTCAATTGTTGAATTTTGGTAGCATTTCTGGATAACGGCTTTTTTTTTTTTTAAGGAAACAGAACCTTCTCATTAAGAGGGAAGACAGAAAAAACAGCATTTCTGGATAAGGTTGTGTACACATGTGAATCAAAACCTGTCTCCTTGTTTTAAAAGAATAAACCACAACCTAATTTTTTCACTCATATATATTTCTTCATCAAATTTATTTAAAGATTATATATATGAAGGGGAAAATCTAAAAAGGCTGCCTCAAAGTATAAGCCTTAAAAGCCTTTTAAACCGAAACTCTTAAAACTCGAAACAACCAAAGGCATGGAACATGAACTTCAGAAGGAATCTTAAAGAAGATAAAATTGAAGAATGGGCAACTTTATCCTCTTTATTATCCCCTTTCTGCTTTTCTGACATAAGTGATATATGGCTTCGGAACCTAGAAAGACATGGAGAATTCACTGCCAAATCATTGACTCATGCATCATCATTAACCTCCCCCACGAGAAATGACCCTCCCCCAATGTCTCTTTACAAAGCTATCTGGAAAGCATCCTTACCCAAAGAATATCAAATTTTTAATTTGGGAACTTAATCACTCATCCTTAAACTCTTTCGATAAGCTTTAAAGAAGATGTCTGTTGGATTTATCAATATTTGTGTAAATATTAGTCGTTAATATTTAGTCTTTATTGTTGATATTTAGTCTTTATGGTAGTTATTGCTTTCCTTATTTGTAGTAGGTCATTCTCCTATATAAGAAGACCTAAGTTACATGTTTGAATAGGGGCAAATATTTTTATTCATTCAAATTTACAATGTCCATGGGGGTCTATCTCTCCTTCATGATGCTGTTATGTAAAGCGGACTGTGAATCTCAATATCCTATCTTCATAGATTGTCGCTTCTCCTCCAAAATCTGGAAGCATTTTTTATCAATAAATGATGGAATTTCATCTCACAAAACAACAGAAGGGACTGGTTAGCATCATCTTTCCTTCATCATCCCTTTAAGCACAATAAGGTTACCCTTTGGCTACAAATCAATAGAGCATTCATGTGCACCATTTGGAGAGAGGAATTATAGACTTTTTGAGGAAAAAGAACACTCCCTCCAACACTTGTTAGACTCAATATCCTTTTTTGGCTATTACATGGTGTAAAAATGATACACCTTTCAACAATTATAGCTTGAACACTCTTGTATCCAGTTGGAGAAGTTTTTTATAACTTCATTAGATAGGGTTTCTCTTTTGTAAATCTCATACATCAAAGAAATTGTTTCCTATCCAAAAAAAATCCTTTTAAAACATTGATGATAATGATTCCAATTGAGACTTATTTAATATGATCAGAGTTTTTCAAGTTTTGTTAGACTTTAAGGTGATGAACTATATACAGTTGTTGGAAAGTGGTGTGAATTGTACTTCGTCAAGATTGATGGAGTGGAGATAGCATGAAAAATGGGTTATAAATCTCCTTTTTCAGGACTCCGTGTTGGTGTTATTTGAGGGAAGCAGCAAAGGATATCGATCACCTCCTTGCCAGCTTGCTTTTTGTTTCAAGCTTTTGAGGTTTGCTCTGCTTGCACCATAGAGTGTAGCTGAATGTTGGAGGAAGTTCTCTTCACCCTTCTTAGGGATAGGGGTGGTTTTTGTGGTAGGGTAGGCGGGTTTATTAGCTATTTGTGGGTTTGTGGAATGAGTGGAACAACAAGATCTTTAAAGGGGTAGAGAGATCTTGGGAGGAAGTTTGGGCCTTGCTCGATTTTACGCTTCCCTTTGGGCTTCTGTGCTCAAAATTTTTTGTAATTACTCTTTACAGGAGCCCATTACTTTAGTTCAACTCATTTTGTTTGGCTATCTTTTTGTAATTCCCTTTTGTATTTTTTCATTCTTCTTAATAAAAGCATGTTAGGATCCTGAATACACTAAACGAAACTAGGTAACAATGTTGCAATATCAAAAGACGTTATAATATCAATAGCCTTTCAAGAAGGCTATCTCTCTTCCAAGAACCATGCTAAGTTCTTCACCTTAAACTAATTCCCAAAAGATACCCCTCTTATCCCTGCTACCTCTATTTATAATAAACTCGCCTCCTAACTAATTACCATAACACCCCTAACTAATATACTAATACTATTACCAAACTATCCCATTAGGACTCTCACATTACCCCGCCCTTCCAAGACACCTTGTCCTTGAGGTGGTTACAAACACTAAACAAAATTTTCATACTCACGACCCAATCTATGTTAACAAAGATGATGACCCTACATATAATCCTAAACTTCAACAATGACACCATCATAGGGAACCACGGCTCTTCATTGTCCCCCACGCACCCAACTCCATCTCGATGATTATCGACTTGTGTTCCTTATCTTTCTGTTTCTTTTCTACTCTGTTTGCCCTCTTTTTTCATCTCCTTTTTTATTATTATTATTTTTTTTTAGTACAACAAGTGGGGTGGGAGAATTCGAACTCATAAACCTCTTGGTTAGAGATAGGTGCCAATTACCACTGAGCTAAGCTCATGTTGGCATCTCCTCTTTTATTTTTGTAATCTCTTTTCTCATTTCTCTGAAACCTTGGGCAATGGATTCCCACATAGATCGGAACATCAAGTCCACTTCCTTCATCAGTTGCTTCTTTAATTGGTCCATTTCTTCACGTAAAATCGTCAACATCCCTTCACGTAAAACTTCATCTATCTCAAATTCCATTGCAGCTTTGATACCAAATTGATAGAATCCAAACTAGAAATATATTGAAATATAAAAGATATAAAACTACAATATCTCCCAAAGTAATTTGAGGTACTTGGATCCTCCCCTCTCTTGAGTCTTCTTACTCGAGCCTAAACCAGTCTACTAATTGCCTGCTTTCATCTTTAATCCCTCACCCTATTTATAACCAAACCCCTAACCAAATAATTTAAAGGCATGTTTGGTTTGAAACTCAGATTTTGTTTCTTGTTTTCAAATTCATTGTATTCAGTGAATATGAGTTTTGCAAGGTTTGAGAGATTCGTTTTTTTAAACTGTTTTCAGATTCTATGATCCAAACAATAGAAACTCTGAAAACGACTTTTTTATGTTTTCAGTGTTTTCAGATTTATAATTTGAAATTTTTAAGATACAGAATTACATTGAAAATGATAAAAACTTTGATAAATATATTACTTCATATTATAAACTTATTTTATGTTTGTTAAAATTAAAACATATAAAATATAATGTATTCTAAATTATATAACGTTGTAAAATAATAATTATACAAAATTCATTAAAAAAAATGTTAATAAATTAATTAAAATTATTTTAGATTAAACTAAATATTTAGTTTGTAACTACTTCTAGTTTGCAAATATATTACTAAACACACATTGGACAATTTTTTAAATTGAGATTCAATTACCAAATCTGCTATCAAACACATATCTGAAAACACTGAAAACACATAGTACAATTTTGGTTTTCATTGAATCCCTTGTTTTCAGATTTCTGTTTTCTGATTACCAACCAAACACACCCTATTATACTCTTAATACCCTAATAATATCCCCAATTATATCCTAATAGTAATCCAATCACGTGGCTTTTCATTAGTTTAAATAAAATTAAAAAACAAAAAGGTTATAAGTCTGAAACTATTACCTTTTTCTGATCAAAGTTCGATGGAAATCCAAATAGTTATACAATTTCAGGATCCAATTATGGAAAGAATTCAACGGAAGATAAGTGTACGGAAAAAGTTTTTTCCTTCAATGGTGGGGGATGGACTTAATGTAATGTTTGGCGTTAGAAAATTTGTCATCTTGGGTAAAAATAGATCGAGGCCAACAATAATTTTCTTGTGTAAACAGCATTCAGAGTACAATACATTTTGACTAGGTAACATGTAATATTCTACAACTACCATGATCCAGATCATTTACAGACATAACACCACATAAAGTTGTGACACTGATTTTTGATCTGGCAAGCGGATGGATAGAAAACCTATCCCTTCAAGCTGAGTTTAAACATACAAAACAGAACTTGCAAGAAAGACAAATATGCAAAATAAATCAATACCTACCACGAGACTAAGAGATAAAGATCCGGTCAATACCTGAAATTGTGGATAGTCAGGAGCACTAAACAAAGTAATCAGCTTCCCAGAATCTACAACATGATCTATTGTGTAACCCTGATCCATCCCTGCAAGACCGGACCTTTTTTCTCTAGCATCAGGACCTTCATGGGATCTGATAATTAACTAGACAACAAAAGGAAAATTATAAGGATACCACTTGAAGTATCATTTATTGACCAAAGCCTTTTATTCATTTTACTAATGTCATAAAAGATATGTCTAGAGTATCGTTGGCTGTGTCCAACGGTATATGCTATGTTAGTTGACAAGTAAAGAGTCAGGCAATTGGACATGTTGTTACTTGTTAATCAATGGGTTCAGGAGAATAAGGTTGAATAAGAGGAAAGGGAGGAAGCAAATCGGGAATGTAAGAACAGAACAAGCCACTCAAACGCTTGACAACCTTGACCAACATTGTTCCTAGGTTTTTTCTCTATTTCTATCGACTTTAAAATCAGAGCAGCAAAATCACAATGCGAAAAGGAAAAGAACATGGAAAAGCAATCTGTGAAGGATAGAGTGAAGACATTTACAGAAGAGGAGACAGAATGCAGAGAATCTTGGAAATAGAAAGGAAAATTGGAATGCTTGGAAGGGATGGAGGAGGAAACCAGCAAGCAATCAAAAACTCTAGAAACATATCATGAAGCTTAGATCTATGTTTCAAGCTTCTACATCTACAAGAACAGGAGAAGGAAGCAAAACATATTTCTGAAAACATAAATGGCTATTGCCTCAACCCTTCATGCAGTGTTTTCCCATGTCATTTAGAATATCACAAGTCAAGGAAACTTCAACCTACGAAAATTGGAAGGGACGACAATGCCAGATGGAACATTTTTTTTCTTTTATAAGAAACTGAGAATTCCATTATCAAGGAGAGCCACTAACAAAATAATGGGAAAAGCAATCCCCAAAGAGCCAACAGTTACAAAAAAGACTTCCAGTTGGCATTAAAATTCACAAAGCTGTAGTTACAAAACAACTTGTCAATTAGACACCAAGATGATGCAAAAATATGAACAAATTTCCAAAAACACTCCGTAGAAGTTTCTTTTTCTTTGAAGACTCTCCGACTCCTTTAAAACTACATCCTCTAAACAGTGGCTGCAACAACATTACGCCAGATAACCTACTTGTTGCTAACATTATAACCTCCGATGAATTATTATGATTGAAAAAAGAGATATATTTGGCACCGTGTAAAAATTCAAAGTAGTAAGTCAATCCTGTTGCACCATACTAACAACGTCCATGCAAACATTTTGCTCGTAAAAAACATGCATGCAATTGGAGATGTTTTCTATAACTCCCTTGATCTCAATTGTTCCTCTCTTGTAATTTCATGATATCAATGAAATTGTTTCTTAGAAGAAAAAGATAAAGATAATAGAAAAAATAAAAGGTAAGAAACTTGCATGCAAACAATTACAATGATTAAAACAGATGATTTAGTAGTGTTGAAATCACATCTAATCGGCTTGCACAATGCAAAATTCTTGCTTTTGTCCAACTAAAGGTAAACTAAAATAAGCTCAAACGCATGCAACCAATTGGCTAAGTGAGAACCTTCCCCGCATCCACCCATCCCAAACCCACATTCACCACCAAAAAAATATTCCTCATAATTTTTTCCAAGCTCTTACTCACAGACACTGAGATTTTAAACAGCCAAATATTAATTATCAAACACAATTCCACATATCGACCACTCCGTACTCCAGAACATTCTATAGTTGAATAATTTTGAACTTAGTATTTAGCATTTCAAACAAGAATTTTGACCCCATTGACTGCCCTTTGCCACCGAGACTTGCATAACAATTCATTAAAGAAAATTTTGCATTAAAAATATATCTTTTTTTATAAGAAACAATTTCATAGAAGATATGAAGCACAAAAAAATGGAAGAAAGTCAAGCCCCAGAACAAGGGAGATTTGCATTAAAATATGTCTTTTAACAAGTAATAGAGATATCATATCCAAAAACGCACACACATTGTTAAAATTAACCTAGAAAGCAATGTGTGTTAATATTACCTTCAGGCCGAATTTTTTCAAGAATTCTTCAGTGCAATCAGGACCCCACAAAAGACCTATGCCTCGCTCTCTATTTGGGGAGAGACCAGGATTCATCGAGGGATCGGACCACAGCACATCACCAGGTATTAAATTCAAGCCTTCCCATGGGGGATCAAGAACCGATCTTCTGGCTTTGGATAGTTCCTCCAAAGAACCAAGAGACAACCCGTTGGCCTCAGGATTTAAGCTTATTCTGCGATTTTTTTTCCCTTTTGATCTTTTAGATGAAGGAACTGATACGCTGCGGAAAAGTCCTCCATGAGCTGTATATACACATCCCGCAATAATGGAGGCCAGAGGCAGCCCTTCGAAACATCCCAAACACTTCCGATAGACATGCTTACCTTTGTCTCCGTACTTCGTTAGCACTTCCTTCTCAAAACCATAAACGGACGTGCAGTACTTGGACTCGTGGTTTCCACGAAGAAGAAATACTCGATGTGGCATGAACACCTTTAGACATTACCCAGCAAAATTTAATCAAATGAAAACGCCCTGTACAAGGCAAGAAACACTACAAAGTAGCAAGGATATATGTGATGCCATATTTTTCTTATTAGTGGGAGAATTAGTAGGTGGAGTTGATAGAGATTGGAGAGAAACTAGTGAGAGAGAATTGAGCAGCAGGCCAGATGCTTTGGCTTAAAAGTAAATAGTTGATACTAACTTTGGCTTGAAGCCAAGGTGCGAAAGAGAGGGAGAGAATTAAAATGAGTCCATAAAAAAAAAATTACCTTCCAAGCCAATAAGAGCAGAAATGTTTCCAGCCCCCAAGCCCCTCTGTCGACGTAATCCCCATTGAAGACAAAAAATCGATTTTCAGAAGGAAAGCCAGCATCCTGCAGGAGAAAGAGGAGATCATGAAACTGACCGTGGATGTCTCCGACAACGACTACAGTGGAGTCAGTGCTGGCGACGGAGTCTTCGAGGATTCTGAGGCAATTGGGTTCCTTATGGAGGATTTTAGAAGCGGTGAGGATTAGAGTGTCGAAAACGGAAACGGGAAGGACGGAAGGAAACTGGGATGGAGGTAGATTCTTGGAAGACCAGTCGAAGGCGGCGGTGAGATGGTGAATCCATTGGAGGGAGAGGGTGGCATCGGGAGGCCAAGAAAGAGGTAAGTGAACTGGAGGTGGAGCGGAAGAAGGTGAAGATGATGTGCAGGGATTTTCATCGGATTCAGAGATGGTGGAGGAGGTGGAGGGGGGATCCATGGGTGCCGCCGGAGTGGATGAAATATGAGTACCCAAAGCTGAAGAATCCAAATCCGAATGCTGCGACTGCGACGACATTGTTATCTTCTTCTGAGAAGAGATCTGGCATGGAACCAAAGCCCTAGCGATTGCAAGCTTTCCATTTCTATACTCTTTACTCTTTTGAGTCTTAACTACTACGATCTGCGAATGCGAGTGCGTGCCCCCTGCCCTGCCTCGCTTCCGTAATGCATTCGCAAATAATTATTTCAACAGCTAACGCCCACAACAACCATTTCAGTCTTTTGTTTTTTATTTTTAATTTTCTATACTATGATAACTATTTTTTATTTTTACAAAAATAAAAACCAAACATATTTAATTATTACTTTTGATTTTCTATTTTTAAAAAATCAGAAAGTTTAATAGACAGGCTAGAAAAAGAGAAATCTATATAAAACAATGAGATGGGGAGATACCCTCCTCTTTTCATATCCACTCCAGTTCAGGTTGAGAAAAGCACGTCCCAAGCGAATGAGGACACGAAATGGAAAATAGTTCAACTATTCGAAACAGTCAAATCGAGAGAACAAGCAATCGACTACTTGGTTGGTCCGGATGCTTGTTCCACCCCAGGAACGACCAGCTATACTTGTTCAATTATTGAGTACACATGTACTAAACTTAGCACAAGCATTTTCGACATGCTCGACCGCCGGTCGGATGCAATGTCATATACTCAAACCTATAAATTGGGGCCCACCACTTCTTTGTGCATGTCCTTCCTTGTCCGAAAGATCTATTAAATCACTCTCGTTCTCATTCACGGGAGTGAGAGATCAAACTCACAACTTTAGATTGTGGATATATGTCAAATATCGATGAACTATGCTCACTTTAACCTCATTCACTTGGTTGTCCAAGCATAGTTGGTAATTAGTTTTAAAATACTTTTAAAATTGGCCTAAACCCCAATGGATTGTTTTATTAATAAGATCCATGTGGCTGTGGTTGGGTCTGGCTGCACGTGCGAGACGAGAAGAGATCTGTATTCACCGCAGCAGAGAAAGAGTATACCACACCGTACGTCAAAATCTACTGCATCTCTGACTATTTTCCCACTACTTTTTCAAAATTGGATGCATATATAAAGTATAAATAATCATATTCATTATTCCGCGTCCGCGTGGAGTTCCGTTTCAAATTTCAACCATTTCAATTCAGACTTCAGAGACGAGACGAACTCCATTTTATTTTAATAAAGTCCGAGTCGGGAGTCGGGAGTCGGAGCAGCTTCCAATTCAACCCCACTATTCCAGATTCCCGATTGCAGTGCTGCAACAGTCAGGGCCGCGCCGACGTCGTTTTCAAATGGAGCCTATTTCGTATGAGAGGATTATTGGTAAAGGAAGCCGAAGGCGTTCCCAATCGGCACGGGGCTTCCGCCTCAACTCTAGAAGATTCTCCGTCTCCAGGCTCCGGGCGAAGTTTATGTGCCTGCTGAGGATCTTAAACAAATGGCGCCGATCGATTAAGAAGATGAGGAGATCAAAGGCGGAAGTGGCGGAGTTTCCGTGGTGCACCGATCGCCTGAGATCGTTCCGCCGCTCCAACTCCTTCTACCGAAGCCATGGCGGATTGCTTGGATTTCATCAAGACCAACACCTCATCATCCCTCTCCGTCGCCGTTGATCAACCCATGGTTGAATTCCGCCATCCTTCGCCTTAACAATTTCCTCTGTTTTTCCTTTTTTTTCCCTTATTCAGAAAAGAAAAATAGGCTCGCCCACGCTACAACCTGCACATATTTCCTAATTATCTCATCAATCCATGATCATCCAAATCATATTTCTACGCAAATTAGAATAGGATGCTGCACATCTTCTGCAAATGCAATCATTGCAGTTTTTTTTTTTACTTGTATAATATTATTTAAAATCTTTCCTTTTCACATCTCAATTGATCGGTTATTATTTTAAGTCAAATTCATTTATATAATCGATTTTGCATCATAAAATCATTTTAGTTATTTTTCGGTAGTCCCTTGCACGGCAAAATTGCCTGCCTGGACGGCCTAGTGAGTCTAATTGATTCAATTTCCAAATTTCTGCTATTATTATTTAACAAGCCTATACAGTGTAGGCAGTCGACACACGGCATCACATCACTTTTATTTATCTCGAAACAAATAAATAACATAATTTGTAGATCGATTTTAATTTGTTAACATGTTATTGTGGTGGAAGTTTCGATATTCGATTTGTGGTTGTTTAATCTTGTCTATACGATTGAGTATAGAGGAGGTTTGTGTAAGACTATTGAATTTTATTATATTTTATTGAGAGTTTGGTTGTGGATGTGTGTTTAATTTAACTTGACTAAGAGTATTAGTTGGAATGAGATGAGGAAAAAGTGGGGTTGGATGAGTCGATATATAATTTTGGAAATGAATATGTGGTACAGTAAAGCTCCGTGATTACGCCACCTACTCCATTTCCATCTTTTGACTAATGCGTTTCCAACACACCAGGCTCGAAAATTTGTAATTGTATTTTGTTTTTTGTTCTAATAAAACTTTTTTCTTCTGCTATTGACAGTGACGTCATATATTAGTCCAATTAATTTTAGATGAATATGCATTTGCATAAAACAAAGGTAGGCTAAATAATCAATTTAAAAGGTATTGTGTCAGCCCATTCCATCACTTTTTTTTTTCCTAACAATTATTTTAGTCTTATATTTTTAGAATAATGAAAGCTTGATATTTTTTATTTGCTTTTAACATTTAAAACCCACATTTGAAACTCCATCTTTTATTCATAGGTGGACAACCAAGCCTAAGAAGTCAACCCAAGAAACTTATCCCAAAGGTTTATTAATCACTTAAACAATTTCGACCCAACCCTTTGTTTGGCATTTTGAAATCGACATTTTACTTTATCGTGTTTGGAAAGATAATGATTTGAAATAAATTAAATTAAATTTATTTATTTGGATGTTTGAGAAAATACAAATTTTATTTATTTGGGCTTTTAATCTAAATTTATTAATTAAATGTTAAAATATGTAATTTATTTTAAAATTCTATGAAATCTTATCAAATAGACCACTACAAAATTCATTTAAAATCATGAGGTACCAAACAACAACTCTGAGTGGGTGCTGAAATCGTTTGCCCCATATCGTGGAATAAACAAAATTTATCTTCCTTTGATGGCTATTATGCAAAAAACAAAAAGTGAGAAGATGATGCATAATACTATAATAGACCTTATGGTGAGTATCACATTGTAAATAATGGACCCATTATCAAGATTCACGGGGAAAAAATGCCAAAAGAGAAATATTGAAAGAGGATTTAAGAG
Source organism: Momordica charantia (assembly GCF_013281855.1). Taxonomy (NCBI): domain Eukaryota; kingdom Viridiplantae; phylum Streptophyta; class Magnoliopsida; order Cucurbitales; family Cucurbitaceae; genus Momordica; species Momordica charantia. The sequence goes on along the minus strand of NW_028275158.1, from coordinate 22,942,740 downwards.
AGACAAGGACATGGTGTTTGTCAAAGCAACTCCGACAAAGCCTTAGATTATTTGAGTTATTCAAGGTAGGGATATCTCGCAACATAAGTCTGAAGCACTTGAAAAATTTGAGTAATTTGAACAAGATTGAAGTTGAAAGTCAATTAGGCTGGACGATAAAGACACTTCGATATGATCGAAGGTGGAGAGTGTAATCGATGCCAGCGAACGACTGTCGTACCCAAACTACCTCTGGTTGCCAGTCTCACCACTACATGGTCGTTCGCGCAATAGGGAATCGACCTAATCGGCCCACTCCCTATGAGAAATGGGTCAATAATCGATTTTGCATAATAACAAAACTGTGTGCATGTGCGTGCACATACAAAGACTCGTGTATAACATTGTAACACTTCAGTGTGTGCTTCAAATATTTTGCAGGGACGACTTTGTTTGAGGGAGGGGAGTGTTTCCAACGAGATGACATCCATTGATCGTTCACACAAATGTGTACTATTTTTTTTAGTACAAAAATGCATGTGGAAGTAGAGATTCGAACTCTCAACTTTTTTATCAGTTGCCAGTTGAGCAATGCTCAAATTGGTCATAATTAAAATGTGTTTTCTTATGTGTTAGTATACCAATAACTAAATTTAGCCATAAAGGCGAATCTAAGCATAGCAAATGACATCGAGGTTTTAATCTCCAAAACTTCACTGGTACTAAAAAAACATTTAATTAAATAGTTTTCTTTTATCGACGTGGCTACTAACTAAAACGTCCGATATGTAGATTATGAGCTAGACTCGACTTGGGTCTCAAGCGACCGAGGTAGAAAGTCCAGGTATGCTCGTCTTCTAGATGACTCATGACAGGCTTTTTTGGATCGAATCGACCTCTCTAGTGGGGTCTAAGGTACTATCACTTCAGTATATAAATCTATGTGTTGACTCATCATGACTGTCTTATCACGTGTTGATACAGTGGTTGGTAGAAATCACTTCGAACATATATTGACCACTATTAAAAATTTGATAGTTATATATTTGTTTAAACATACAAACTATCTATCTTTTTTTTTTTGTATTGTATTTATCTAACAATGATGGACAAAAATATAGATGCTGACCAACAAATATTATTCCAACATATTAAACTATAATATAAGGTTATGAGTTGTTTCACCCGCTTAATTACGAGAGATAGTTGACCCTAACCTTAATTATGATAAAATAGGAATAGACCACATTAACAAAAATCAAGGGGATCAAAGACACTTATCCCTAACTAAGATGAATTTGATGTTTTATTTTGATATAATTTAAATTTTATTTTAGTACATCCACTCCTTGGTTTTTTCTATTTCGGTTGAAGTAATATTTGTGATTTAACTTTAATTTATTTTAATTCATACCCTTCCAAAACATTCCTTTATTATTTTTTTCGAGGCAGATATTCATTCAAATTATGTACTTTTAATAGTACGTAACTAAGATGAATTTGATGTTTTATTTTAATATAGTTTAAATTTTATTTTAGTCCATCCACTCGTTGGTTTTTTCTATTTTGGTTGAAGTAATATTTGTGATTTGTACTAAAATATATATATATATATATATATATATATATATTGTGATATAACTTTAATTTATTTTAATTCATACACTTTCAAAATATTCATTTATTAATTTTTTCTACGCAAACATTTGTTTGAATTATGTACTTTAAATAAAAGTGATCATTATTGTTTTTATTTATAAGATATTAATAAAAAGTATATACAACTAAAACATTTTAACACAAAAATTATGACATCATTTCAAGACATGGATCAAGGTACTAAAAGTGTGATTGAAAAAATGAGATAAAAAATATTTAAAAATAAACATTTTTAAAATATAGAGACTATAGATATTTTTAAAGTACAAAAATTAAAATGGACAAAAATTGAAATGGTAATAATTAAGAGAAAATATTTTGACAGTTGAGTAATTAAAACAAATAAAAGTTGAAATCTAATATTTTGAATCCTGTGACATGAAGAAGTAGAAAAGATTGGTATAAAATGGTAAAAATTAAAAGTAAAGGAAAAAGCATAAATAATTGAGTTTAAAGGGACTTATTAAATGAAATAAGGTTCGATTTACCTATCTGTAATCTTAATGAAAACTTTCCTTTCCATGATAATTATAGAAATCGAATCAAATGGTGACTTTATAATAACACGAGAGTAATAACATTCTCATTGTGATTTGTGGTAGGTGAACAACAACGAAAAAAGAGAGAATAACAACTTATTGTTCTTGGCTTGTACAATATTCGACGAGGGTAAAGCAAAGCATAAAGCATGCCTTTGTTCACACTATACGCATAAAGCACTGCGGTTTGGTCTATAAATCGTCTCCGGTTTTATTTACCTTTTTACTCCTAAATCGAAAAAAGTCTAAAAAGGGCACAAAAAGCGAAATGAGTGCTCGGTTTGGAGCCAATAGGAACAGGAATAGGGCGGTAATTGCTATTCCGAGTTTACTGCGAAAGGCGCTCTATTCTATTTGCCGCGCCTCTGTCCCTCCTCCAATCTCCATCTCCAGCTTACCAAGCTCATCGACATCAACCATGGCGGCTAATACTGAGACCCTTAAAACCAAGGTTTGCGTTGTCGGAAGTGGGCCCGCCGCCCACACTGCTGCCATTTACGCCGCCCGTGCCGAGCTCAAGCCTATTCTCTTCGAAGGATGGATGGCCAACGACATCGCCCCTGGCGGCCAGCTCACTACCACATCCGACGTCGAAAACTTCCCTGGTTTCCCCGATGGCATCCTCGGCATCGAACTCATGGACCGTTGCCGCAACCAGTCCCTTCGCTTCGGCACTCAGATCTACTCCGAGACTGTAAACAAGGTCGATTTATCATCCAAGCCATTTAAGGTCTTCACCGATTCCAAGACCGTCCTTGCCGATTCCGTTATTGTTGCCACTGGTGCGGTTGCCAAGCGTTTGACCTTTCCTGGATCCGGTGAAACGAATGGGTTCTGGAACCGAGGTATTTCGGCTTGTGCTGTCTGTGATGGCGCTGCGCCGCTTTTCAGAAACAAGCCCTTGGCGGTCATTGGGGGCGGAGATTCTGCCATGGAAGAAGCCACTTTCCTCACCAAGTATGGCTCCAAAGTGTATATTATCCACCGAAGAGACACCTTCAGAGCTTCTAAGATCATGCAACAGCGGGTCTTGAGCAACCCTAAAATCGAGGTGATCTGGAATTCCGTGGTTAAGGAAGCTTACGGCGACGCTGATGGACGAGTCCTGGGAGGCCTGAAGGTCCATGATCTGGTCGCTGGAAAGGTTTCCGACCTGAAGGTTTCCGGATTGTTCTTCGCTATTGGTCACGAACCAGCCACCAAATTCTTAGATGGACAACTCCAACTCGATTCTGATGGCTACGTGCTGACGAAGCCAGGGACGACACACACCAGTGTTCGGGGAGTCTTTGCGGCCGGCGATGTTCAGGATAAGAAGTATAGACAAGCTATCACTGCTGCTGGAACGGGTCAGTAAAAAGCTTTCCGTTTCCATACTCATTTTTCCTTTCCCTGTTTTATTTCTTCTTTCTCAACGTCAAAAATGTCTCTCAATTGATAACGGGCTAATACAAACCAATGAACGTAAGACATGGACATAAGTGAGGTTAAAGTTCAGGATAAGTATATTAGTTAAACAATAAACAAATGAAGATGATTTTTCTTTTGAGGTCGACTTATTCTTCTAACATTTGAGTATATGTGGAAAGATATGCTCCAGTTATTTCCTCTTTCCTTTGTTATTTCAATAGGAAACGTTCCTTATTTGCTTATGCCTATTTGGATGCATATGAGATCAACATCTTTATAGTTGTCCTAGGGGTGGGAAGCAGAACTTGGCTAAACTCAATATATTGTTCAACCTAGTTGGACTTTCCTGCATCTGCCTTTTCTCTTCATGAAGGGAGGCACTTCTCCATTCATTCTGATACATAAGGCAGAGATAGGAGGGGGGATTACTCGAGGATGGTAGAGAAAGGTGCGGGTGTGTGAGGGGAGATTAGACAATTAAATTTCAGGTTTCTGAGTAATATAAAATTTTGTGAGTTGGAGCATTGAATTATTTTAGCTTATGTCTTATTATTATTGTTCTAGACTAAGATCAGGTATCATTCTCACGATCCTCAAGAAAAATTGATCATAAATTTTGATGTGAAGGTTGATTGTATGCTTGATATATGTCAACCTTCTAGTTGGCTCGATGGCATTAAAGAGATGGTTTTCTTTCCTAATTATTCTTAGTTTGTTCCCACAAGGTTAGGAAATAATTTTACTTTATGGGGGAAATATGTAAATAAATGGGTTTATGCGGTTAGAGTTATCAATAATGGAAGGAGGGGTTGTTTCACTCTACTGTTTGGCAAGAATCTGTTAGGATGGGGGAAATTTTGTGGTACTAATAGATATCTTCCTACGGAGAAAATCTTCAAATGATGAGGATATGTTTGAGAGTTTGGATGATTTCCTTAATGGCTGATAAGTAGGGATAGAGAATCAATGATCATGCAGTAGAGATTGATTGGTAATCTGTTGCAACAATACTAGGTAGGACTTTCATGAAACTTATTCTGACGTTTGAGGAGGTCGTTAAAGCCATGTCACATTTCTACTTAGACCTAAATAAGTTCTAGGCCAATAGGGTCTTTTATCGTGATGTGATTTTTTTGTGCCCTGTGACATGCCCAACCTCGCCATGTAAACTTCTATAGATATCTCGTCACTCATACTCACATGGTCTACCACTTTGTTGTTAGTCACCCAATTGCAGGACGAATCTGACCACTAAAATTTTCACCCAGTTTGCCTAGTGAGCTTAACACTACACCTTGTATGAATGCTACAGAAGTAAGACGAGAGAGTCAGGAGAGGGAGTAGCTTGGACACACTTTAAAAAGAGCTAATTTCTTTCTTTCATTAGAGAAATTTGTACACTACACAATTGTAGCGACAACGTGACCATATTAGCTTCGAACCCTTCACTAAGTACAACTCTCCTTATCAGTAGATGCTCTTCTCGCTGTAGAGTGGGCCATAATTATGTGCCACTGCCAAGCTCTCTATAGAGAGCTAGGATGGTTAACACAGTTAGTCACCGAAGGAACAAGAGCAAGAAGGGTGTCAAATATGTCCAATACCCCACTATGTAGTTGAAAGCTTCCCACATTGGTAGTGGATTATGTGCCACTGCCACGCTCTCTATAGAGAGCTAGGATGGTTAACACACTTAGTTACTGAAGGGACACGAGCAAGAAGGGTGTCAAATATGTCCACCACCCATGTTCTTTACTTTTAGGAAATGTGTAGGTAGGAAGCTTTTGGACGGTGCCATGCGGAAGGAACTTTGCTGAACTACCGACCATCTTCATGCTCTCTAGAATTTATGCCACTTTTTTGCCTCTTCTTAAACCCCATATCGACAGTGCTCTCCATTGCCCATGGAAAGGCAACTGGCGTGCACATTGCCTGCCTCGTCTTGCACTTTACGCGAATTCCAGTATTATGCCTTTGCTTTAATGTTAACGTTACAAGCCTTTTCTAACTCTAGTAATCGAGTCTCAAAGCCAACCCTTTCTCTTCCCAAGTATTCTCTCTTCGTGTGGATAAATTATATTTACTTTTGAAGTTTGGTTAATTATTTGGTCGTCAAGTTCAAAAAATTAGCAATTCAGAGTCTTTTGGTTTGAGAAGTGACTCAATTTGGGCTCGTTACATGAATAGGAAGCTACCAGATATGTTAAACATTAACCTGGCATGCCATTGTTGTTCTTTTACTAATAATTAGTAATGTTTTTTCTTACTTGAAGTTAATAAGACAAATGGGACTTACCTTGTTTTTAATCTGCGCCCCATTTGCCCCCCTTAAAAGAATTTATTTTTGTACAAAAACAATTTCTTTCTTTAACACACGATGTTTTGATTTATAAAGTGAAGCTGCTTGCTATCTGCTGGCTCAGACTTTTTTCGTCACTGGTACAGGTTGCATGGCAGCATTGGATGCAGAACACTACCTGCAAGAAATTGGGTCTCAGGAGGGTAAGAGTGATTGATTTTAGAATATGCCTGGGTTTCCAAAAGTTGAAGCCAATGCCCCAACGTTAAGTATGACTGTCAAGGGAAAGCTTGTTGTGGACTGTCAATACTTATTGATTAGGCAAGTTGGGGGAAGGGATACATGAGCAAAATATTATTGCATTTTCCAAGTAGGTTATTTGGGGATCATTGCATAACTTCTAGACTTCTATTTTCGAGGAGGAACCATTTGAATTATGCTTAGATTGTCATTAGCAACTTGTGCTTTGCATTTATGAGTAATTGAACATTTGATGAGTTAATTTTGCAGTGTATAAAAAAAAAATAGAAAAGTCGAAACTTAGATCTTCATGCTTTCTGTTTCACCATTTTCACATAGATTCATAATCATATCACCGACTGGTGGTAGGTAGTGGGTTTGTGGCTGAATGGAGATACTCTCCCTCCTCGGTTTGAGTCTCATGAGGTGCGTAGCCAAGACTTTTCCGCGTCCCTCAACGTTGGTTACAAAGTTGGGTGGCCGTTGGCACTCCCCGATTATAGGGATCCAACTGGCAAAGTCACAAGATATCGATTCTAGATTATCAACTAAAAAAACATAGATTTATAATCATGGTTCACAAAATGCTTATTATTATTTTTTGAGTGAACAATAAGATGTTTATTTAAAAAATTAATTATCAGCATAATTTTAAGATTTGTAAACTTTAAAACACGAGTATTGAGCATTAACATGTCTAAACAGAAAAAAAGAAAACATGTAAGTAACAAATGACATAATGTTATTTTCACATGTTTTATCAATTAATTATTCATTCCATAATAATTTATTGAAGGAAAACTTAATCTAAATTTAGTATCTTATATTATATTCCAGAATTAAATTGTATAAAAATAAATATTAACAAAATAACAAGAAATTTTGTCCAAAACAGTTTTTACATAAGAATTTAAATTGTACTAAAAAAAAAAAAAAAGAAAAAGAATACACCTAGCTCTCTCCTAAATTCTATCCCTCAGATCTTGTTCTATACTCAATACTCAGACCCGTCGGCGGCCACCAATCTGTCCGTCGCCCACCGCCGGCCTCCCATCTCTCTCGTTAAGTAGGCCCGCTCGATTTATTCTCTCTTCAGGCACGCAATCATAGCACATACGAGGTGACAACATCGACAATAATCAGTGTTCGTCTTTTAGTTTCAATTTCGTTGTCTCACGAGTCACGATTGATCATTGATAGCTTCCTTGAATACCAGTAATTCGCTTCACCTATAGTTTCACTTTTTTTGTTCTCTCAGGAATTTTGTGTCCTCGCCCCTATTTTTTCACCCCGAGTCCTCCAATCCCTAAAATTGCTGTTGGGTTTTGTGTATGAGCCACCGCTTGCCTTTTCTGGTTATATCTCAGATTTGTGGTCAATATGTCCAGGTAACACCTCCATGACTTCCTCTATTTTGTAGATCTATGATGGTTGTTTGGATTCCTTTCTCCATTTTCAAATATTTTCATTTTGGCATTCCATTAACGTAGCACCTTAATTATTTGGTGAACTGGTTTGATCTTTCACTTTGGAGTTTGCATAGCTTCAATGGGATGAATGATTTTTGCTTCTAAGTTACGGCGAATGGTTTAATCTGAGTTTTCTATTTCTTTCATTTTCTATTCAAGCCTAGCTGGGAGGTATAGTTGTCGTTTGGAAGAACTGAGAACCGCACTGGTAAGAATTAAACCAGTTGGTCTCCTACACTATCAGTTCAGTTGCGACTTATTATGTGGAGGAGTATAGAAGGATGAAAGGAAAGGATCAATGCTTAAAATTGATTTAGAAAAAGTTTATGATCATGCTCATTGGGAGTTTCCTCAAGCCAGGTTCTGGAAGAAGATTTTGGGTCTAGATGGATTTCATAAACTATAGTCTGGCCAACTAAAGCTAAGTTCTTGATTTTCATGAATGAGGGGCCCAGAAGGTAGATTTTAGCTATTTGAGGTCTGAGACAGCCACGGAGATCCTACTTCTCACTTTTAATTTCTGTTGACTGGTTAATAGTTCTTTGGAGGAGGGGGTACTCTCTACCCCTGCCCTTAGGTTGTCTACTTTCGTGGCTTTAGTACAACCATTTTCAGTTTCTTATCCCCCCCCCAAAAAAAAGAGAAAAAATCTGTGTTGACTGGCTGATTATCTGGGGGTTGAGTCAGTAGTGTCAGAAGGCTTCTAGAAATTTACATAGGATTTTCACCTTTTTTTCCCAAAATAAAACTGAACTTTCATTGAGAAGTGAAATAATACAAAAGGGCATACAAAGAAAATAGCCCAACAAAAGGGAGCCAAACAAAAAGAATGGATTCCAATCAAGCAGTAGGATTTTCACCTTACTCATTTTCAGTTTGCTGACAACAGATTATTTTTGAAAATGAGGAAGCTGTAAGAATGGTAGGATTTCCAGATTGAGTTTTTGAACAAGGTAGCTGCAAGAAAAGGTAGGGTTCTTAGAGATTTCTTTTGGGATAAGGGAGAGGGAAAATTAAATCAGCGAGATGAGACTTCACGGCTAGGCTGGTGGAGTGGGGTGGTATTGGCAAGATAGGAATGAGAAATGAAGCATTATTGGGTAAGTAAATATGGAGATTTTGAATGGAATGGTAGGAATTTTGCCACAAAGTTATTGATAACAAGTGTGGAGCAGGTCCTTATTACTAATTTTATTTATTTTTCTTAAGAATTTATAAGATGTGCTACCCCCTTTCTCATCATTATAGCTTTACTAATCTACTATCCAATTGGAGACTTTTTTTTTTTAACTCCTTTGGATGGGGTTCTCCCCTTTTTGTAATTTCATATTATCAATTAAATTGTTTCTCATAAAAAAAAAGTACGATATGCTACTAGTACCTTTAGATTACATGAAATAATGTCAATAAAGATTGAAGACAAGTTGTTCTCATGTTTTTTTGATAAAGAGAAGGGAGGGAGATATATAAAGATTATTGAGAGACATATCAAAAGGTATTTTGAGATTGCTGTGGAAGAAATAGCAGTAAAGACGTTTGGAAAACCCGATGTTGACTACCCAGACTCATAAGTTCTTCAGAAAATTGATAAAAGTAATCGTAAAAGGATTTTAATTAACTTCAACTCATACCTATTACCTCATGCACGAACATTCTACAGCTACAGTACACCATAACTAAAATTAGAAGGTGTTTGGATATATATTCATGTATGCTTTATTTGGTACATTTATTAGAAAATAATTTGATGGTTGGAGTTCACACTAAAGAATAGCCATGGGTGAAGAGTTACATCTGAATCCTATTCCTCTGGAGAGTCGACCTGGCATCCTTTTCGTCGGATCCTCAAATGTTGGCAAGCGCTCCCTCCTCTCTAGTAAGTCTCTTTCTCTTGCATCTCTAACTTCAATCTACTTCAGGTCTCATTTGTTGCAGTTTATAAAGTAATAAGCTCATTATTATTAGGCCCTTTGATTGTACCATACTGAAGCTTATTTTATTCCTGCTGTTGGGGGGCTGATGAATTGAAGTTTCTCAATTACTGCAATAGTCCTATGCTATAAAAATGTTGGAATTGCATTTATGTAATAGACAAAAGTGGCCACAATTATATAGAAGTAAACCTTGTATTTGCTAGTTATCCGTTTATTTTCTTCAACGTTTAATTTTCCTTTGCGACTAATGCTGTAAAGTTAGTGGGACTAGTCCTAGATGCATGCATCTTGAAATTCATGGGTTACTGGAAGACACATTGGTAGTTGCAGTAGAGAAACTGATCATTTTGTGTATCCAATGTCTTTCTGATAATTGTAGGATTACTTTCTGTGGACTTTGAAGATGCTTTCGATTCATCCTCTCAGGTTTTGATTCATGGGTAAGCGAATGAAGGAATTTTTCATTTTTCTTCTTCCAGCTATCAATGTAATCCTTTTATGTTCTTGGTCAAAATGAAAATTTACTAGTATTATCTAGCACCCATTTCAAATTTGAAATTAGATTTCTTTTTCATTGACAAACAGTTGGACTATCAATACGCAGTATTACACAGCTGATGTCTCTGTATCAGTGGCTCATTTGGATGAGCAATTTTCCATCGAGGCTTTGCCTACGTTCAATCAGTTGGCTGCCTTGGTCATGGTCTTTGATACGAGTGATGTTAGTCGTTTCTATTGGCATCACGTTATTTGTTTCTTCTCTGATTTAATGTCTGTTGGAAATTAAGTTTCTGAACTACAGCTGTAATAATTGATTGTTTGTTGATGTCATATGTTCTTATGCGTACTACTATCCGTGTCATTGCAGCTTCCATCTCTTGTGGCTCTTCAGGATTGGGTTGCTCATGTTGATCTACAAAAATTTGATGTTTTATTATGCATAGGAAACAAAGTAGATCTTGTCCCAGGTCATCCAGTTCATATTGAGTACAAAAAACAGCTGCAGAAGCAGAGACTTAAAGAATCTTTTATAGATGATCATTCAGATATAGCCGAATATGGAATATCTGAAATTGAAGGGAGTAGTTTATTAGGAGATGAAGAACCCTCGTGGGAAATTAGGAGGTCATGTTTGGAGTGGTGCACTGAACGCAATATTGAGTTCATTGAGGCTTGTGCGTCTAATTCAGATTTTGACAAATGTAAGATCCAGCACTTTTGTGGTCTCTTATCCAAGGTGTTATAGTTCACTTTTAACTTTCTAGGGATAGTTAGTTGGGATATTTTAATGAAACTTCCTTGACAGAGATTTGAGGAACCTATCCCTTTCATATCACATATGTAGAAGTAGCAATCTGACAAGTTTGTTACCACATGAATTCAGCATCCCATTCGTTGTCTTGTTTTCTGTGACATAGTTGTACTATTATCTACAGGTTTATCAATTGATGGTGATGTACAAGGAGTTGAACGGCTCTATGGTGCTCTTTCCGCTCATTTGTGGCCTGGAATGCTTCTAAAATCTGGAGATAAGATTACCAAGCCATCATTACCCAAAGAAGAAGGTTTTTCTTCCCTTTTTTTGGCATTACATTAATCTTCAGTTTTATCGTTTCATTTGTTAGAAAAAATTCTAAAAAGTTTGCCCTTTTTGGTTTTATCCAATCAGAATTGTCAGAAGAGGAATCTGATTTTGAAATTGACTACGAAATACTATCTGGGGGTTCAGCTGAGCTGTGGGATGACGCAGATTATAAGAGTTGCTCTGCAGATGGAGAAGGATCATCCATAGATGGTGGAGCTCGTCCAAAGTACATCGATATTGCCGAGCAGGATCGAGCAAGTCAAAATGTCTGCAAACAGCCAGAGGCTGAAGGAAACCGAGTGGCAGTTGATGAAGAAGTTGATCAAGTGACAGATCCATACGAGAAAAAAAATCTTGATCTTGAGGATTTAGAGCGGTTGATGTCTGAGATAGGGAACATGCGCGACAGTTTGAGGCTGATGCCTGATTTCCAAAGGAGAGAAATGGCTGCAAAATTGGCCCTGAAAATGGCTGCCATGTTTGGGGGCAGTAGTGATGATGAAGAGGAAACTAGATGACAAGAAAAAATTTGGTATATTAATTAAATTTGCTGTCATGGTCATGGGACTATTACAGAAGAGTTGATATGTATAAACCGGGCCATTTTCCGCTCCAAACTTCCATATATTATTATTATTATTTGGGGATAATTATGATTCATGGTTTGTGGATTAAGAAGTGAATTTATGTTTGGCAGGCGAGTTTATTTATTTTGTTAATCTCACTAACATAAAACTTAGCTCCTGTCGCTTCAAGCTAAACAAAAAGACAATTTCGCCCTTAGCCCCTTATTCTGGAAATTTTTTACCCACACACTTGTCATTTGGTTTGGCAAATTGCGTTGCGATGCCCTTCTGTAATTTTGATTTTTGCATGTTCTTTTGTTTATATAAAATAATTCAATAAGATTCTTGTAACCTCGAAATCGAGAGATGATGATATAATATTATCTACGGTCTTCTATTTAGAACGGAAAAATAACCAAGAGCATAAATCTATTGAAAAACAAATCATCCAAAAACTTGCTTTTTAATAAGCTTTTATTGTGAAAGAAAATTAAGCATAAATCTAGCTACTTCCCTTCCCAAATAGATTTGATGTGAGACTCTAACTGTGAATTACGTTCACAAAAATATATCAATTAAATTACAAATTTGGTCATTAGAGTCCATTCGTAATGTTGATGTTTTTCGTTTCTCATTTCTTGTTCCCGTTTGATCAATAATCCTATGTTCTCAAACATTTTTTGATATAAAAAATATAACTAATTATTAAAATATAACAATTTACAAATCATTTTTTTTTTTGGAAATATAGCAATTTTAAGAGTTTTTTTTTTTTTTTTAAACTACTCTCACTTCTACGGTTCTACCAATATACTAGAAGTCTAGGTTTGAGCTCCGGCATTTTCTCTGTTGTTTGTATGTATGTATATTTAACCAATAGAATGCTATATTCTAATTTTTATAGATGAATTTAAATAGAGGTTACTTATTAAAATTTTTATTCCCTTCTAAAATTAAATTAAAGGTGATGAGGGAAAATGTGAGATTTAGATCGCAAATGTTTGAGGTGATGTGTGATAGAAGAGAGTCAAACATAAACATTTGATGAAAGAAAAAACTACGACACGTCAGTGCAGTTTTCACAGGGTTTAATAATGATGTGAACGAGCCACTTCGTCTTATTGGGTTACTACACTCGCTTAATCACGGTCTCGCATTGTTGGGTTACGATTCATCTAGTGACTTCCCATTTCACCTAGTTAGTCTTCTACTTGGGAGCTTTTGGACTCACCCAATCAAGCCCACCTAACTATAAGCTAGTCTCGCTTATTTAAGACAAACGACTTCATTTACCCTTTAGTAGGGTTATACATGTACTAATTACTTTGGTTTCACATAATTGAACTATTATAGCACATAGTAACTTCTAATCTTGTTGGATCAAAGCTACAACCATATGGTAACGTATGTCTCATCCAATAGAACAATGATTAGTATATCTCACCTTATTGATTACATGTAGGTAGTTTATCACTTATTGGATCATGCTAGAGTCTACCTAGAATTGATGATAAATTGCATTTATCGATTTAACTTCTTGAATTCATCACTCATTCAAATTTAAAATTCAATATTGTAAAATTTAAATTAACTCAAGCAACCAAAAATACACGAATACCCCAAGTATGCACCACAGGAGTCAACATATGAATTCTTTCTTTTAAAGAATGGAATTCTTTTGAATAAGAAAAGTTGCAGAATTGTAAGGAGGAATAATGAAGTATAAATAATAGAGCTTTGAATGGTTCCAAGCCTATGAGTGGTGATAAGACATTAGTGCCTAATATCTGTTTTTCTTTGGGTGGTCTAAGAATTTTGTTTTATAAAATTTGGGAATAATTTTTAATTAAAAATGCAATTCAAAGATGCTTTATTTTCTCCCACACAACTATAAATAATAAATCACTCAAACTGCAAACTTTAGCCAAATTTTATTTTAATTTTCGGCTCCACTTTTCTTCTCATCATCAAAATCAAAATTTTATATAGATATATATATTTTAATTTTTTTATCAGTCTGCTTATTAAGAAGTGTAAGTGAATTTGTTATAAATTACAGTTTAGGGGTTAACTCGGTTGAGTTAGTTCAAAAACAGCTGATTTATATTTGTGTATTCATAATAGCTTATTTAAACCCACAGTTTTTTGTATCTGAGGCAATAATAATCATTTTGTGATCAATTACTGCCAAGTTGAATTATGTATTAGATGCTTTGTTTGTGGGCTTATAATAAAAGTGTGCAAGCCTTGATTAAAACCCATTGGTTTATATGATTTAGAATCATTTAGTTTGCGGGATTAATAAAATCATATTCTAAACCAAACAAACAGTCAAACACTTTTAAATTAAATTATAATTTTAGTATCTATACTTTATCATAGTCCTTGTACTTTTATTTGTGACACTTTAATTTCTATCATCCTTATCGTTAATTATTCTCTTTATCAAAAAGTTGATATGATGTTATTTATATGAAAATTGACAAAGGCGCACAACTTTATGTTTGCATTATAAGCTAACATACGGCAATATCAAAGCGTCAGGTCAATTTCCTATGTAATATTTTAAATGGCTTATGCCTTTCTAAAAGTAAGGTAAAGCAAAATGAAACAAATGAAAGTACAAGAATCAAAAGGTTATTATAAAGTAATAAAGAAGATAGAAGAATAGAATCTTGCTTTACAATTTTGATATTTTTGTTTCTGTTGTGGTAAAGAGAAGAGAATTTTAGTTGATGCATAATATATAGGAGAATAAAGGGAAGATGTTTTCTTTTTTTTGGAAGCAAATCGTTCTTTCGTAAAAAAAAAGAAAAGAAAAAAGGGAAAACTAAATTTAAAAAGATAGGTAGATTAGTGAAGATCATTAGCAAGCAAGACCAAGACATGAAGAAAAGAGATAAAGAGATATAAGTGCAAAAACAGGTTGGAGGCATCAAAGGAAGGGATATTTGGCAAAAATATCAACCAAAGCCAAACACAAATGACAAACCAAAAGAAACCAACATCTAAAAGGATAAGGAATACATCACAACACCCACAACCTAAACCAAATAATAATTATAATAAATAATCTTAAATTATACTTTTGCTTTAATTTGGTTATATTTCTATATTTTAACATAATGAAATGGAAAAAGAAAAAAAAATGACGATGCTGATATGGACTAATGTAATTTCGATAAGATTAACTTTGAGTAAATTTAAAATGACTTTTGAAGGGGTGAAAATTTCAAAAGTTTCATATTATTTAATTAGATAATAAGAGTGATTTTTGAAAATTTTAAAATACACTTAATTAATTATTTATTTTAGTAAACTTAATTAATTTTTTTAATACTTCACTTAGAAAGTATTTTCTTTTGAAAAAAATATTCCAAACTCATTATTTGACTTATTAGTATATGGATTTTTTAAATTAATAAATTAAAATAAAAGAATGGATAAAAAATTAATAAAAAGTCAAAATATATAATTTAGTTCAACCATTGTCTGTTACATGTTGTCACATGGCTGTAAGTTGAAATCCACTCTCTTATATATTGTACTACAAAAAATTGTTTTTATCTTTTAAAAAACTTCAATTTTATATTTTATGTGTTCATTATTTTTAATTAAACTTTTACTATTGCAAAAGGTCAAAATCCAGTAACAAAATGAAAATGTGATATCAAAATGTATTTTATTAATTGAGTTGAAAAAATCTCAATTTCAATTTGATTAAATAGATATGTTCCTCCATAAAAAAAAAAAAAATCCTAATCCCTTCACATCATGACCCAATCTAAAATTATTTAAGAACGTTGTTATACTAACCATGGACAATCTCGTTAAAGAAAAACATTTTAAATTTCTTATATGATAGATGGAACGAACATAATCAGGTTTAGAAATTAAAAAAAAAAAGACAAAATTAAGAAATAAAGACCTCACAAACAAACAAGTGTATTATTTAACTAAAAGAAATTGTCTAACTTTTGATCTTTGACGAAGGGACCAACACGAACACAACACCATCAGGCATCAGCTTTGAATTTACAACTGCAGATGTTGAATCATGGAAATTTTACATTCTGAAGATTTGTATTTCTAAAGAGAGAAGAAGGAAGGAAAAGAGAATTCAGAATTCACACTCAATTTCTAGCCCTAATTATGGCGTTCACTTAAATTATTGAGATTCAAGTCAAGGCAAGAATCCCAAACCGGCGGTATTAGCATTGTTATCTTCCCTCCTCTGCTGCTCCTCCTCGTTGTCGTTGTGAGCGCCGCCGACGACGGCCGGGAACTCGCCGCACTTCTGACACCTCGCGACGACCAGAATCTGGCGGCAAGAGGGGCAGGAGGAGTGGGAGCCGAGCCAGGTGTCTACGCAGCCGAGGTGGAAGCAATGGCCGCACTGCGGCAGCACCCGGATCTGGTCCCCCTCCGCGAACTCTGCCAAGCAGATCGCACATTCCGGCGGAAATTTGGCCTGCGCGGAGGAAGTGTAGGTGAATTTGGGGAGCGATTGCAGGATCTTCTTCTTCAAGCCCTTATTGGCAGACGCGTGATTGGGCGCGGGTCCCG
This sequence comes from Momordica charantia, assembly GCF_013281855.1. Taxonomy (NCBI): domain Eukaryota; kingdom Viridiplantae; phylum Streptophyta; class Magnoliopsida; order Cucurbitales; family Cucurbitaceae; genus Momordica; species Momordica charantia. The sequence goes on along the minus strand of NW_028275158.1, from coordinate 22,926,494 downwards.
CGGCACGGCGGAGCCAGGCGCAGCGAGCCACCGCTATTAGGCCTACCATACAAATTAGGGCACAGAGGAGCGCGGCGAGAATGACGACGAAGTCGGACTCCAAGGCGACGGCCTCAGGCGGAGGCGCCGCCTGAGACGTATTGGCAGCCAGGCGTGTGATATAGCGAGTCATGACGAAATTAGAGAGGGCACAGAATTTCAGAGAAGAAGAAAAGGGATTTGGCTGTCTCTGGAAACTGCAAGTGTAAGTGATGCTTATCTTGGAACTTGGAATTGAGTTTGTTTTTGTTGTATTCTATTTCATATTTCCACTCTACTGTGTTACCCTGTTCATTAACAACAAATTGCTGTTGTCAATACCAACAAAAATGTTACCCACACAACATTACATCTTTTCTTTTGTACCCATTAGCCTCCTTTTCAGCTGCTGACATCATCCGGACCTCATAAATAAATCTTCAAAATAGAAATTTTCAGACATCTCATGTGCCTTCGACACAACACTTGATTCATAAATGACTTCCAAATCTACATTTGCAGCTACCCTAACCTAACCAAACCAAGCCTTTACTTGATGCTTTTATGGTACATTCTTATTGTTTGGCCTCGATCAAAATCATATATATATCATATGTGCAAACTAAATCTTAATACATTTACAACCTCTCGCCTATAATATGATCTCTACTTTGGTGTTGCGATTGCGGCTGTAGCTGCGGCTTTTATAAATGACGACTCATCTCCTTCTTCTTCTGTCTGCTCTACAAGGTGAGCTTGGTTTGTTTCAACAACTTGCTGTATTTCCTCTCCTCGTACATCGACATTAATTGATTCAGGGGCGGGCGTTGCTAATGCATCACCTTCATAATCTGATGATTCAAGGTCCTCATACGCGTCCACACGTATTGAGTGTCCTGTAGTTTTGAATCGTCGCAGCGAGCGTCCAAGGGAGCGTACAGGTGAAGCATTGGAACCGCCTCCAAGCGTTTGAGTTGCTGAGGCTCGTTGGACACGCTTCTTCTTGACTGTATCACGCCATCTCTTGAGCGCCTTTGATGTTTGTTCGTCAAAGACCGACTTCTTCATGCCCGAACCCATCTGCATTAATTCATAAACATTCGTCGTACTACTGTTTTGAGTTGGAACGATGGATGAGGTGAAGTGAAGATACGTTTATACCTGAGTTACAAGGGCATATATCGGAAGCGTAACGTAGCTACATAAAAACAGAGCTGCAAACCTGCAAAACAATGCAGCATATGCAAACCTTGTGCTCGAAAAGCTCTATATAATCAAGCATTCATAATGTAAGATGGGAAGAAAGGCTTTCTTACCCTAAAACAACTTTCAAACTGGTAAGGAAGACGCCGTCGGAGAAACAAGATTTTGGCCCAAAAGAATGCTGCACACAACAACCATATCGTTGATTCTAGCTTGCTTACACATTGCATAAACTTGTAGATGAAAACTTTTGGTCAAAAGTAATGTATTTTTCCTTCAAAACCATGTAATAGTTTCTACCAAACTCTAGAAGTCATCAAACAGTAAGTTAACTGTCACCTTCATTATAGAACCAATAATGTTAAGTTTTTTATGAAACATTCCATCAACATTATAATAAACACATAGTTCATCATGAATCATGTGGGAACCGTAAGCGATCGATATAATGGTCGAGAAGAATAGAATACCATTGTAGACAAGATAAAGGTAGTCTGGAATGCACTCTGCATATACCAAAGTAAAATCAGATCAACACCAAAAACACAGTTTTCTCTACAACATCAACAACTTATACGTTATACCAAAGATTTCGATTACCTGAAATAGAGCAAAATGCATGAGATGAAGAATTAGTTGAGGTCGACCGAACCAAAAATATTTGTCGGATCCTTGCACGAGAGGAATTCCCTGGACCACTGCGTGTCTCTCAGAAATTTCAAGAGCCATCCTAGTCAAAATGGCTTGAAGTTTGGATCCAACAGCTAAGATGATCTGTGTGAGGTTCAAACAGCCATCATTTTATAACAACAAACTATCCAATCGGTTGAATTTCCCCTGAAGAAAGAGATTTTTCTTACAATCAGAGGCGTAAACGACGCCCAGAACAACGTTCGCCATCCTGAAAACAAAACGGTTTCCTTTCCAATCAAATTTATTGAACTATTTGTTGAGTCAGAATGGTTGGATTGAGCAAAATTATCTCACCAGCTACGTTAAGGAGCAGGAAGATCACAAATGACAACCACAGAACAGGACTGCCAACACAAAAGGTTGTAAAGACATCACACTTTGAATTGACCATAAGGAAACATAAGATCAACTTGTAAGTATTATTACCTCACTCCCACGACTACCTTGAAGTCGTCTTCTAATGATCTCTTAATGTATCTTCGGAAGTTAAATTTACTTCCTGGTCCTAAATGAACCTACAAGAGAGTATGTATCACTTCTTAAATTTTGCAGCTATCATCAGTTTGCAGTTTTGGAATCGAGAACTCACCGTTATAAATCCGTTGCGAAGTGTTAAGTAATCAGCCTTACTAACAGATCCATAAAATTGTCTGAAGAAGCAGGCCTGCAACATATAATCAAATCTAAGTTACTATTTTAAAATCACTCGTATCATTCTCAAACATTACTATTTTAGAGTGAAAGTGATTATTGGTCAATGCCAAAATCATCCCAGACATGTCTTAATTAATGTTTGAGGATGATAATGCACTAAATTTCAAGCTCTCAAATTTAGAAAAATGTGGATGAAAATATCAATAAATATAGATATTAACAGATACCGAAAAGGATTTTTGAGAAACTTGTCTTACAATATAGAAGAAGAAAGGAAGGCGTGTCCAGAAGCTGGTGTGTGCTTTTACAAAAGATGTTTCATGGGTAAGCCGAAATCTTGCAGGATCTGTACATTGAAATATAACCACTTTTCTGTATGTATAAAACTCTAAAAGTGTAAATTTCATGCAAAGAAACTGGACAGAAAGTGTGATTTGAATCCATGAAATAAAAGAACAACAGTTTGTTGAAAGCTAAAACTAACAGACCATTGAAAAACTCATAGTTATGGGTTGAAGTTTCCTGCTCCCACTCCTTCCAGCCTCGAGCCTGGTCAGAAACCATTTCGTTCATGAACAAAGTGATAATGTAGGTACAAACTTCACGAGACAATCACCAAAAAATCTAATTATATGAATGTTGGGTTTGTAAGAAGTGCAAACAAAGTCCCACATTGACTTCGAAATGAAGTGATCCATGGTATATAAGAGGACAATTATCTCTATTGGTATTAGACCTTTTAGGTGAAACCAAAAGCATCAAACAATATCATATTATTGGGTAGCTCACAAGACATGGTATATAAGAATCAAATTATCAAAATTCAAGTGAGCTATCCATTCCCCAAACATAATGAAAAGCTTTTAAGCAAAAGGCCTACTTAGACAGTAAGAATGATAAATTGCAGCAAAAGAGAATTATATCATCAACAATAAGAACTGTAAGCACTTGTTTTTGTCCAAATATTTCATGCATTCTCAACACTTGAGCTAATGGAAAGAATTGATTCAAGAAAAAGAAACAGCCCTTACCTTTATCCTCCCAAGTGTCATTGTGGTAACACAAAAGAGCACATGAAACACCGCTAAGAAGAATATGAGAATGTGTAACTGATGCAATCCATCAACAGATATAAGAGACACTTTACCCTGCTTGGAAGAATCAGCCTTGTTAGAACCTTCACTGTTTAGCAATAATCAAAACAAAACCAACACACAGAGAAAGTTAGAACGTAAAATTTTGTCCATCCAAGCTCTTACATCCTTGCACGAGACGACGTCATGGCCTCCGGCCAACGATCTGCGGTTTAGCCGTTGAAGTCGTCGGTGATGCTCCTCTTCGCCGGCTAAAGATGATGGGGCATCTTTCTCTTCAAGGGGACAAGGCAACATAGTGTTTGCAACGGCCGGAGGAATGCAGATTTGGACTATATACTTTTGTGCAAAAGTCAGAAGCAGAGAAATGAAACCCAAAATCATCAACTCTGCAAAAATTTTGTGGAATGCCAATTTTATTTTCTTCTCATACTCAAAGAGTTCTTATACAATGTTTTATGTATTACATTACCAGCCTTAACCTTCTCCAGAGCTTCATACAGAGCACTCTTATGCTTATCTGCCAACCACTGAGGGGACAATAACAAATCAATCAGCACTCACAATATACAGACAACGCCCACAATCTCAGACCCAGTAGAATGAATGTGCGAGAAGGGATTTGAAGTGATTACCGTTCCAAGTTTGTGAAGAACTTTCTCCAAGACAATGGAAATAACAATGAAAAAGAAACTAACACCAGCAACTGCCCATGTGGGTGTGCTGTCGAGCTCCCTGGAGTCGCCGACGCCCGAGGCGGCGACAAGGGCTGCGCCACCAAACAGAAGACAGAGGAAGAGACAAAAAACAGACATTTTTTGAAGTGGTGGGAAGAAGAAGAAGAAGAAGCAAAGGGCGGAAATGGGGAATTAATTTGGTAAAGTTAAGAAGCACAGCCGGGGCGACATTATTGGAGAGAGTGGAAAATGGCATTGGATGTGGATCCCATCTTCATGACCTTGGCTTGGTTTGTAGTTAATGAGAACGAGAGCGTTTAACATTTTACAGAAAAGAATGTACGTTAAGTCTGAAAAATGGGTAACATCTCAATCTTATCTTAATGTACATAAAAGTCTAAATTTTGGTCTATGTTATCAGCCACAGCCTTCAGCCTTCAGCCGATCCAGTTAAAACTTAAAACTGAAGTGGCTTCTTTCTTCTCTGCAAACTGCAACCAATTACACTGCCAAATTGCAGGTCTTTTTGTGTCTTTGGGCACACCAAAACGAGAGAGGGGTTTGGTTATGTAATAAATAAATTGGGTGACTTTTTGATGCTCAAGCTCAACGTGGGGGTCAAGATTAAATAAGGACAAATTTTGTAAGACACTCATCTGCTTAAATTATGTCAATTTCCACACGGTTCCATTTCAAAATTTCAAAGAAATAATTTTTTTCTCTCAGATTTGGTGCAGGTGTTAATTTGGTCTCTAGAGTTTCAAATGACCACAGGGTTGAATAGTTCAACACATAGATTACACACCATTTTCTTTCTTTGTTTATTTCTTTATTTTTTGTTTTTGTTTTATTTTTTACTTTATTTAAAAAAAATGTTCCTTTTTCACTTACAACATTGTGTTTAAATTAGTTTTTTTACAACAAATAATAATATTCTCTTTTTCTTAAAAAAATTATTCTTTTCCTTTATACCTTTCTAAATAACAGTTGTTTAAAATATATATTTAATTTTCAATAAGAAATAAAAAAATGTTAGTTCTTTATAAACTTATTCATATTATATAATATATATAATATATATATATATATATATATATATATATATATTTAATTTACAGTTATCATATTAAAACTACAAAAAGAATCAATTTTAAAATTTAGCTACATTCAAATTATAAAAAGTAAATGGTATTTTATTTTTAATTTATAAAATTAAATAATATTTAATTTTAAAAAATCTTATAAAATCTTATTCTCTTTCGTTTATACCTATCTAAATTGACGTCTAAATAACAATTGTTCAAAATATATATTTAATTTTCCATGAGAGATTTCAAGATTTAATTTTCAATAACAGATTTCAAGATAAAAATATTAGCTTTTCATGAACTTATTCATATTAAAATCAAAAAATATATATTTAATTTACCGTTATCATATTCAAATTACAAAAAATAATCAATTTTAAGATGAGATATATTCAAATTATAAAAAATAAATGATATTTTATTTTGAACTTATGAAATATGATATTTAATTTTAAATTATTCACGTTAAAAAAATTATTTGATTTTTAACAATATGCAAAGTAACAAAACTATCAGATTTGGAGACAACTAATATTTAAATAAAAGCTTACAGTATACTTTACATTTTCAAAATTTCAAAGTAAATAAGTAAAATTAAGTAGATTTCCAAGTTTGATCGAACAAAAAAAGTTAAAAAATCAACTCTACAAACATGCTTTAAAAAATGATGAAATTTACTTCTGACATAATTATGTAAACTACTTTCTATGTTCCAATGACTCTTAAGACTATGATATCAATGCTAAATTTTGCTCCAAATTATTGTGAACAATTTGATTGAGTTTAAAATTTAATTTGTGTTGGGATCTATGAATAAAAAATAAAGAAAATTATGGTTATAAAATATATAAATTAAGAAATACAAAATTCAAAATGAATGGATTAATTGCATCGTACAATATTGTCTACAAATTTAATTGGATTAAATACAAGGTTGAACATTTTGCTAAATAACAAAGGAAAAAAACAGCTAAAAAAAAGTAACTCAGGTTAACCAATCCTACACCACAAACACATGCTATCCAAACATAGGTTACACAACACCCGAACATCAAACCCAAGACTTAGTAACCCTAAGCTACTAATGCCATACCATGGCCAACTTTTATGTATTGTTTCTTTTTGGTTCTTCAATTACAAAACATTTATTTTAAACTTTGACTTTTTAAGAAATAGTCATAAGCCTAGCTCATAGTTCAAAAAAATTTATTCCTTTGAGGTCAGTAGTTCAAATTCTCACCTCCTATATTTGTTCTAAATTTTAGAATTAATTATTTTAGTGGAGGACTCTCAAAATGCCTATCTTAATTTCTAAACTTTAACAAAAATATCTATTTTGATCCTTGCTATTATTTTGTCAACTCAATAATTGTCTCGACTAACTTGTTTGGTGCTCAAATTAGGATATTAATACACATACTTCAGCCATGACCCAACCCAGACCCCCTTTTTTGCTGTCTTCAAACTAGGCGACACCAGCATTCGTCTCCTAAGCGCACCACCTACTTTCTATGAATCTGAAACGATTTCCTTAAAATCGCCCCCTAATATCCACGACATATTTGAAATACTGTGAAGTCTTTCTACAAGAGTCTAAGTTTTTGTCATTCTCTCTTGAATCAGGTGATCGTAAATTCCTGTAAATCTCCACCCATCATTCATTTCATTGATGACTGAATCAATATGCCCATATAAAAAGTACCTTATACTACACTTCATTGTTCTATAGGAGCATCAAACCACCACTATTATCACTATTCGTAACACATAAGCAACCATCAAAATTTAATTCTCTCTTTATTTTCTCTTCCACCCGATTCTTGCATTGGTTTCCATAAGGAAGACAAACATGGGTTTGCGACTACATACAAGATGGTGTAGAGCTTTGATGTACACCATCTCTTAGTGTTCGGGAATTCTCCAAATCCCAACATTCCAACTTAAGATTTTATTGTGATCGGCGTGGGTGTCCGAGCATCCATCAATATATACGAGCTTTGCTCACACATAATTTCTATTCGGTTTAACCTCTACTGTCAGATTGTGCTTGCTTCTTGATGTAGAGTTCAAATTGTTGTTCCTTAAGATCTCTGTTGCTTGTTTTCCTTGTTCGGTCAATGACTTTTCAAGTGTTATTTTCTTAAAGTCTAAAATAAATATAATGTCAACAAAAACATATAGCTTACCAGTCAACATCACTTTTTTCTTTTCTTTTCTTTCTTTCCTTTTTTGGTTGGCATATTTGGATTTTGACATCCACATAATATAATATCCAATCAAATTTGCGTCCATTGTTTAGGAGAGATAAAACAGTCTATCACTTCCTCTGGGCTTCTTTTGGACATTTGATTGGAGTTTCAAATTATAATCATTTATATTTGTTTTTCCATTTTAATATTTAAAACCCATTGCAGGAGCGATAATTATTCTTTTAGGTTGCTGTAATATTGTTTAATATTAAAAGTTAAAACTAATCTCTTTTTTCTTTTCTTTTTTGAAAATGAGCAACCACCTATTATTATTTAGAAGGCTTATTATTTAGTGCATGAATATAACTTAATTAATCATTCTGCGAGGTTATAGATTTGAATCTTCACGCCACCCATTATTATTGTTTAGAAAGTAGGTTTCGGTGTCATTTGTACTAGAAAGAAAAAGATAGTGCCTCTCGATGCAATACTTGGGAAAAGTTGGTCGGACCGAAGTCGGTGAATCGGATCGACCGCCGAGTGATCAAAGAGAGGTTGTGCTAGCTAGGAGGAGCCGAGACCCGATAAGTTGTGAGTAGGGGGAAGACGAGACCTTGTTGTTTGGACGACCGGGAGAGTTGATAGTCTTCACAAGATCTTGGCTTTGGACGTTGAGACGAAAGTGACCTGCCAAGAGAGAAGGTGAGTAGATGTCGGCGTGATACCTACCTACCACAAAAAGGGAGGCGGTCAAAGTCAACTCCCGCACTATATTCCGCTCTATAATGGGACCAATGGAGGCAAAAAAGGGTAAGTAGGTTTCATGACTAAAATCCGCACTATAATGAGGCCCTAAAGCGGTACCATATTGGTGGTGGCCAAATATGATTCTCAAAGATGGATTGGCGACTCAATGGGCCGCACAAAAATCAGGCCCACACCCTTGTGGTGGTGGGCCGCAGAAGACCTGCCCAGCCTTTCAGGGCTTAATGCCGAACAATAATTTGCTGGGCCCAACTTCCTTCATTTTTCTGGGTTGTAGTCCGCCCGATTTGACCCTAACAGTGCCTAATATTTTTGTTACTGAGATTACCTACATATATTAGGAACGTGTTTAAAACATAATAAAATGCAATGGTATAGATTGGGGAAGTTTTTTTTATAGCCCAAAATGGTGAGTGGTCTCTACAGCTCACGTCTACAGAGAGGCAAATAGTGTGGCACATGGTCTGGGCGAAGAACACGATGGAAAATCATTTCTTGGACTTTTCCTACTCTTAACTGGCTTGAAACACTAGTTGAAAATGAATTTGTGTTGGTTTAACTTGTTTTATAATGATGATTTAAAATGTTTTACCTCTTTTTTTTTATATATAAAAAGCCCATTAATATTGATATCCTACTAAAACATCATATCTTCATCTTTCCAATATCCTAACAAAACTTAAACTTATAGATTTGGGTCCACTTGAGCAAAACTTAATTGATCTAAGAGATACGTTGTAGATAAAAAAGTTTTGAGTTCGAATTCTCACCTCATATATTGTTGTATGGTTGTACTCGATCGTACTCAAGAAAAAAGAAACTCATGGACTTGGGATAGTAAGTAAAATATGGCCATTTCAAGAGTTGAAAATTTGACAATTATATTAAAAAAAACAATTATAAGTTTAAGATATTAATAAAATGAAATGAAAAGGGGAATTTAAAAGAGAAAAAGAAAGGAATATGAATGTTAAAAAAGAAAAAAGAGGATGTGAATGATCTGAATCTTAGATGTGTGGGTGATTGGTGAGTCACGTGTTAGTCAGGGGCCCAACAGCCCACACCCACCAACACTGAACGAATTTTCTTTTTAAGGAGGAACTTTCAACTCTCTGGCCCCAACCGTTCTTTTCATATTCTCCAATTTAAAGTTATCTTTTTGGTTTTTGTCGGGTTTGTAAATTATGTCAACAAAGTCTCATATTGGTTAGAAAATAGAACAATCTAAGATAGATATATATATAGATAGAATTGAGTGGTAAGATATGCAAATAAAGTTCCATATCGATTAGAAAATAGAGCAATTTATGGTATATATAGATAGAATAATTATTTGCAATAGTATGAGACCTTTTGGATGAAACAAAAAATAAAGTTGAACGTTGTGGTAACCTTTTGTATATAGACTCTCTTTAAATATTTTTTCTTTAAAGAAATTTTGTTAATAAACACAAAACTCAATGCATTTGGTTAAATCCAAAATGGGGAAATGGAGAAGGAAAGGTGGCTGAGGGGAGATGGCGAGAATTCAAAAAAATGGCTTATACATGTAATAATCTCTATTAGAATAATAGTGAGTGCTTCATATATTACATTTATATAAGCTGCAAATGAAAATAACAGAAAACTAACTGTGATATACAATAGAATGAACAAACATATCTAACCATAAATAACTGCTATTATTTATAAGATTAGTTCACTCTAATAATAAAATTTTTAAAATTTATATCTACATATTAGTATATATTATAGTAGTTTTGGAGGATGAGAAAGCCTATCTCCATCTTTGGCCAAACTTTTGATCACCACACTTTTTTTAGCTAATAGTTGGCCACTCATTTAAAGATGGATGATGCAAATTCAGTGAGTTATCTAATGAAAGGAAAAAAAAAAATTGTGTTTTCACAAATATGTGCAACTCTATTTACAGTACATAAAAGAATCATACTTTATCCCAATACCTATCATAACACCTCATACTTCATATTCTATGTATTATATAACGCTCGTTTTTCCAATGATTTCAAACAAGCACTAATACACACATTAGTTATATGTATATTAAAATTTTCATTTAATTCTTAACCTAATCAGTTGGATCTATCTTAGTTGGATCCCTTTGAAGAAGAATTCTAATTATTTTACTAGTTGTGGAATTGAAGGGAGAAATTTTTAATATATTTTTATAGTTAATTTAAACTTAAAAAGCTACCTGGGATTAATTTGACTATTATTTTATATTGTTACGTAAAAAATTTGTTCTCATTAACTTACAAAAGAATACAGATCAATATATATGTACAAATGTCACTCCAACAATGTGACACCAAGAGAATTAAATAACTAACCATTTAACTAAACAGATTAGTTAGTAAAGTAACCGTATATTGTAATATCTATTTTGTAGTTGCAGTATAAAATAATTATTAAAAACTAATATATATATAATTTTTTTTTTTTGAAGCACAAGCACAGCTAATTTTAATAAATACAAAGGATTCATCGTCGGTGGCAGTTTTGTAATTTAAAATGGCACGTGCTTTAAAAATGATTGCGACGGGGCACATGCCAATACTTTGGGAGGAGGGGCCGCACAACTCCTAGTAAAGTGGACTTCTTAAATAATAATAATAAAAAATAAATAAATAAAAAGGTAGGGTCCATATATTTTTTTTAATACAATATATTGGATGTTAGATTGAATTCACGACTTCTTAGTTAAAAATATATGTCAAAATATGTATAATGTAAGATCTTTTGAAATTAAATTAGTTATAAATTTAACTCAGGTACTCTGTTCCGGATTTTCTCAGTTGTATTAGTAAAAAATGCTTACTATTTTTTTAATGTGTATTTTTATAATAACTAAAGCACTCGCCACACTCACTGTGTTTTTCGAATTTTTCAAAAGCATTCAGAATATTTTATCATTTTATACAACTTTTAGATCAATGGTAAAAAAAAAAAAAAGCTTTTCGCACTTTGTACTGTATTTTACTTTTTGATTGATGGTCAAATGGTATTTTCAATATTTTAAAAGCACTTTAACTTCTTTTTGTTTGAGATAAACAATTTATGGTTATTATATTTAAGTAAAAGTATCATTCGGTCCTGTACGATTTAACCTATTTTCTAACGGTTTTATTTTGACCTTTTGTATTTGTTATCTATATGACTTTACACCAAAAAATGAAAAATAAGGTGGCATCTTTAAATTAGTTTCATGTTGACGTGACAAAATAATATAATAATATTTTAAAGATGATATGACTTATATCTCTTCTACCATCATTTTCTTAATTAAGAAACAAGACATGTGAGAAGAAATAAAGAAAAGTGAGAAGGAATAACAATGAAGTCATATTTTATTAAATAGTTTTTAAATAAGCTTCAAACAAAGAAGCGATGAGGTTAGATTTATTAGCTTCAAACATAGTTTAAGGAAGAATTCCAAAACAAAAAAGCAATAATAATGTAACATAAAGCCAATAATGCTTGCCACACATGTCACCAAATAATTACCTGTCACTTTCAGGATCAGGAGGAGCGGAAAAAATAACTCAAAGCATAATTTGTAATTTAACGCATCATGTTTGGGTTGCTTTTAAAATTCGTTTCCTTTTTTCTTTCTTTCTTTTTTAAGTTTTAATTTTATTTTTTATACATGAATTTAAGTTTTTAAAATAAATTTTGCTGTCATAAAACACATTTTTGATTGGTGAATATGAAAATGTTCCATATATTTTAATTTAATGCAATACCCATTGTTCACCAATAAAATTTTAAGACTAATATCTACCTATGAAATTATTCGTTGATATAAAAGGTAGATGCATTAAATTTTGTTTAGTACAATGTGGAGGTGGGGATTGAACTCACAATCTATTAGTTTCATTAAAAATTTTAATATATCATTAACAATCTTATAAAAAAATATCATTTTAAAATTTACTTATCGGTACTAAAAAGAGATAATAACTCATTTTATCATTATCAGTTTTTAAACTTTTATTTATTTATTTGGAGGTAATCATAAGAATGAGTATTTTAACCCGTTATTGTATTTAATTTCAAAAGAATTAATACATGACAATTATTGCCGACTGATAAATGAAAATGAAGGAGTGTAATTCCAAAAGTGGCTTTGGGATCCGTGGCATGTGGACAATGTGCGTTTCTGTAGTCTGTGACTCTGTACCTTTTTCCCATTCTGTGAAATTTCGAAAGTGTCGGAGGGGAGAAACGTGAGAGGCAGCTCCACTGCAGAATCAATGTATAAAATAAATGGTGGTGGCCCATCTACTTTTAAGACAAAAAAAAAAAAAAAATAGAGAGAATATTTCATTGAGATGCGCAAACATTCACTTAATTCTAAATCATAAGTTAAATAAGAAATAAATCCTCTAATAAAAAAAATATAATCTAAATTATATTTGATTCAAACCACATCATCAAATAACAATAATGGTTGAAAATACTACTTTTAGTCGGGGAATAATTTTTCACCTTTAATTTTATTTTTAATCTCATTTTTTCTATCACAATTTTAACACAACATTACAGTTTATTTGTGCACAAATTTAGTCTGTTTAAATAAAATGGCTTGTCCTTTCTGCAATATGAGTCTTGCAAAACATAAGTAAGCATTCCAATACTTAAGTCAGTAGTAGAGATTAAGAGTATATTGTATACCTCAAAAGGAATTCAAACATACCAGAGTGACTAGTTACCTAATTCTTTTACAGGTGATTAGTTTGGTAAGAGGGCCGAGATTCTAGCCTTTAATCTCGGTAAGGATTAGTATGTCAGTGACGCTGATTGTGCTAAGTCAATCCCGCTGTTAATGCATGTTGATGGCGATAACAGGTTGGCAAAGTCGAACTGATTTGCTTCCTTCAACCGACCTGATGGCGCTAGATCGGTACATTTCTCAGATGTCTGACACATGGTTGGTCGATTTTTTCTCTCATAATACAATTAACTTTATATTAAAAGATTTTTGTCAGAGGTAGAATTTATATTAAAATTGTACCGATAGAAATTAAAATAGCCATTTTTTAATTATCTAATAAAATAGTTTTTTTTATTTAATAGGACTAAAAAAAAGTAGAAGCACTAGAATAAATAAGGTTGGACATTAAAATGAATAAAAAGTGGGGTAAAATAGTATTTTAAGTTAACATGATGGAAGTGTAAGAGCCCTGCTCCGGCTGCCGGTGGCTCCCAGAGTTGAGCCTTTATGCCTTATGGAGGTTTGTCTGGTAGCGGGGACGGCAGTATCCCACCCTTCTCTTCCCTATAATATGTACTATACTATCCTATTAATTCAATTCCATTTCTTCCTTCAACTTTCAACTTTCAATTTTCAATTGTGTGAATCCGAGATCCAGATCCGGATCCGGATCCGGATTCGCAATCGCCGATCGTCTTCTTCCTTCTTCGCCGGTGGACTCCTCTCCGTCCTACCACCCACCAGGTTCGCTTCTCTCTCTACTCTCTACTGCCATTTATTTCACATCACAAGTCCCCTCATCTTTTACAAATTTCTTTTTTTATTCAGAATAAACTGAAACGCAACCCAAAGCCAAAGGAAGAATAAGAATTTTTTTACTTTTTTTTTTTTCGCGTACAAGATGAATAAGAATGTTTGTCTTGTTGCATTACAATAATACACATAAACAGTAAAATAATGGACATTGGGGGTCCAATCGGATCAAATCAAATCGGACTGAAGAATTGACGTACGGAGGATATATCTGGAACAAGTTCGACAACTCCTGCCCGCCTCTCTCGCATCGCATTCCTCTTCATCCTAATCCATTCTCTTTTTCTACACAATTCCTAAAATTTTACGTGGAAATTAATTCTTCCATAAATAAATTGTTTTATTTTTTTACAAATATTTTATTCCAGGTATGCCCTTTTACTTTTTTCTCTTTCTCGTCGCAATATTCCAATTTTTTTTTTCCTTTAGATTTCTTTTACTAGATTGAGAAATTCGAAATTATAACCTCTCTCTATCATATAGCATTTTTTTTAGAACCACCTGTGATAATTAATTGATGGACCCATTTCATTAATCATGTACTAAAAAGAGGTACATTAATTGATCCCACTTTCACATGATTAAATTATAAATTATAATGAATTCAAGAAAATACCAACTACATTATCTGCAGCCCTTTTTAAATTCCTATTTTACATATCATTCAAAATTTTTAAAAATATAATTTTAATTCTTCTACTTTATTTTGAATTTATTTTTGTCCGTATATTTTTTAATTTACTTATTTCAGTATCTGTATTTTGAAAAAGTGACGACTATGATCCCTTAATTTCATTTTTATCTTATTTTTTTCTATCACAATTTCAATACGACATTATACTAAGCATTATTTCTTGAAATATAACCATGACTTTATATTAAAGTGTTTCTATCATGTGTAGAATTTTGTGTTAAAATTTTGTATGTAAGGACAAAATTGATCCATTTTTAAAAGTACAAAAAACAATTTGAAAGTAAATAGACTAGAATGAACAGTTTTAAAAATATAGAGACCAAACTAAACATTTTCAAAAGTAGGGACTAAATGAACTAAATTGAAAGGAATGAATCAAAATAATATTTTAACCTTAAGTACAAATTCTCAACATCATATAATATTTAAAAATATAAATAAAATATTATATAAAATATTAAAGTTTATCAATTTCAAAATTTATATACCATGGTGAATATATTTCTCAAGAAAATAAACATTGTTATTTATCTAATAAAAAATAGAAAATAAAAACAAAAATAAGGGGTGTGAATTTCACTTTCTAATTTCCAATTTTTATGGAGATCACAATAACTTAATGGACTCAAAATTTATAAAAGATTTAAACCTTAATTTTGTTTCTATTTTTAGAATTTTTAAATTTGTTTCATTTTAATATTTGAACTTTAAAAATATTTATTTTAGTATTTAAATTTTTAACTATTTTGATACTTAATCTTTGTTTTTCTTTTAATAAATAAATAATATTAGTATGAAATAGAACTATATAAATTGCGATTGAACGAATATTAAGTGAAAAATCTTTAAAAAAGAAAAAAATATATCAAAAAGAGGCACCAAAAAGAATTTAGATTTTAGAGGAAGTAAAACGACAGTTGGACCAAAAGTAAAAGCACCTTGTTGGCCTTGTCGATATCATCGGCAAGCAATACAGATTCTCAAACCACAGCTCAGGCCAGTAGTGGGCCCACCAAACACAATCATGCCAATACTCAATACTCTTCCTTTTTTTTTTTTCCTTATTTAAGTTTCGAAAAAAAAAATAGACTGACTTATTTTAATTTTTAATTTGGAATCTTAAACTAAAACTTTCCACCACAAGCTCCAAATCTTTACAATTCTCGTACGCCAAATGAATATATTTTTTGAGTTGATTTGGAAAGAATATAATGGTGGGGTGGATTTGAAATATATTGTGGAGTGTGGAGGATTATATAAAAAAGATTGATCGATAGGTTAAAGAATTGAAGGAAGATGGGGGTGTTGTCTCTATTGGAGGTGGCTTCCATGCCCAACATACAAGTTCTCCTCGTTTGTTTGCTGGGAGCTTTTCTGGCCACTGATTACTGCAATATTCTTCCTGCCCATGCTCGAACCTCTCTCAACAAGGTAATTTAATCCACCTATATTATTTTATTCTCACACTCAATCATTTTAAATGAATATAATTGTATTAATGTTCTACTGCAGATTGTGTTCAGTGTTTTTACTCCTTGTCTTATGTTTGCAAATTTGTCCAAGACTGTCACCTTTCAAGACATCATTTCATGGTAATACGATACAAACTCCATCTCATTTCTTTCTCTTCATCATCATCTAATTTCCCCTTAATTTTTCTTCAATATTATTTATTAACTATTTTAGGTGGTTCATGCCGGTGAATATTGGTTTTACCTTTCTATTTGGAGGAATTTTGGGATGGATGGTCGTTAAAATCTTTAAACCCAAGCCGTATCTTGAAGGCCTTGTCATTGCTTCCTCTGCCACTGGTCAGTTTCAGCTTTTTAAGATTGTTGAAGGTAAATATTTTGATGATTGTTAGTAATTTGAATCTGTTGGGAATTACTTTACTATTAGGAAACTTGGGAAACCTACTTTTGATCATCGTGCCGGCCATCTGTGCGGAGGAGGGCAACCCTTTCGGTGATCGTGAAACCTGTACTTCTCGTGGACTCTCTTACGCCTCCTTTTCCATGGCGGTAATCCAAACAACCATTTTTTTTTCTTTTAATTCCATTTCCATCCCTCTTTAATTCCAAATATACATGAATACCGTCTCAAAATCATAATTGATCTTGATCGGATTCTATTTTTAGATCGGATGCTCGTTTGAGCCTTTTAAGTTTTGGTGTCATATTAATGTACATGGATATCTCCTTGAAATAAATAGACAATGAAAATAGTAGTCAATCTCTATTATAAATCTTTGATACCCAAATTTTAAATTTTAGTTGAATAATAATTTTTGTGTCCCTCGGTTGTTGGTTGCAGCTTGGGGGTTTCTACATCTGGACTTACAGTTACCATCTAGTGAAAACATCTTCCTTGCGACTGAAAGCACAAGAAGAAACGGATCAGGAGGTGCTAAAAGCAGCCAACCAACCCGATCTGCAAACTCATCTGCTTCAAGACGACGCCGTTTCCACTTCCAACACCTTACCAGAGGTAAATTCCACAACAAAATCTTTAAATTATTAATATTTTCTAATAAATTATTCAGTTTAATTTCAGATCGAATCCCAAGAAGCTGTTGCCGTTCCCAGTTTGGAGAAACAGTTGGAAGAGGAAGCATCCAATTCCATATGGGTTAAAATTCAACGCATGCTTCGCGGTATTATAAAAGAGTTGATGGAGCCACCAACATTAGGATCTGTAAGTCACCTTTTTTTCATTTTCTCTACGTTCAACATACTTTTTTCATGCAATTAAAATCCCAAAATTACATCAAAATTAATGGGTCTAGATTGTGGGATTCATTTTCGGAGCCGTCCCATGGCTTAGAAATCTCGTGGTTGGACAGACGGCTCCGTTTCGAGTAATCCAAGACTCTGTCAAACTACTCGGGTATGTTCTTAAACTTAAAATAAATTAACTATTTGTTTCATTTATTTCACTTTGATCTCTTATATTAGTGTTTAAGTAATTTATGTGGCAGTGATGGAACAATCCCTAGCACCACTCTTATACTAGGAGCCAACCTAACTCAAGGGCTACGGTCGTCGAGAGTGAAGCCAGTGATCATTCTCGGAGTGATCGTAGTCCGCTACCTTGCGCTGCCTGCAATCGGAATTGTGGTGGTGAAAGCGGCGGAGGCGTTAGGATTTCTACCACCGGATCCGCTGTATCAATTCTTGTTGATGGTTCAGTTCACATTGCCGCCGGCCATGTCCATCGGCATAATGACTCAGTTGTTTGGAGTGGGTCAAGAGGAGTGCTCTGTTATCATGCTGTGGACCTATTTAGGTGCGGCCGTTGCATTAGCTCTTTGGTATGCCGTCTTCATGTGGATCTTGACAAACTAAACAAAACCATAACTTATTAATAATTTACACAATAATACATGCATATGCTCACCTCAACACATTTATCATATTTTCTCGCGAAGGGAATTGGGGAAGAAATTACTCCATTTTCTCTCCTTCCAATATTAGTTTGTTGTTTGATTGTGATATTTTAGTTGTGCATTTGATGGGGTGGTTGTGAGACGAGTATTTTGAGTGAGTGGGAGAATACATTTTTGAGTGCTTGTAAATTAATCATCTTTGTACACTTTTCAGTGCTAGCTTGGAAATATGCAACACTATGCTAGTACAATATTATTGGAAATAGCCTATATCGAGTGGATAATTATACATTCTTGTGTACTCAAAAAATAATATTAATATATAATAATTATAAATTTTTGTGTCATCTGTCTTTTTTTTTTGAAAAGGTTGTGTCATCTATCCTTCATATTTTAACCATCGTTATTATATATATTACTTTAATAAATATATGGGAGGATAAGTTTTTTTAGTACAATTACAAACACGTCTTACAAAAATAATTGATATCCTTTGCCTAGTTGGAATTAAGTAATTGATATCTTTGCCTAGTTCCAATTGGCAATAGGAGAGTAAATTAGAAAGTGGGACAAAAACAATAAACATATTTATTCAGAGAGAGAAAATTTTTGGATGCTTTTGTTAGAGAGCCTCCCTGGTCTGTTCCCCCGGACCCAACAACGACTGAATGAGACAACTTCATAGTCTAAGAGAGCCGTGAGAATGCTCGGGGCCGCCTTCACAAAAATTTGTTAGGTTTGTTATGTCGATTTCTTGCTGGAGGTACATAGTTGAATTCACACTGTATTAATGGTTTAGTATTTGTTAATGTTAATGTGACCGAGATTCAAAAAGATAATATAAACTCCAATTTATGAAGTTACACACATGTTTAACATTGATGTTTAGCATATGAAATTGTCACTGTTGGTCTAATTTTGTTTAGGGTTTAGGGTTTACAAATAAGTAACCAAAATAGTCAAAAAGAAAAAAAGTCATTGTTGAAAGTTAATGGTAGTAAAACAAGCAGAATAACCGTTGAAAGTAGGACACAAAAATGAATAAAAAGTGGATTAAAATAGTATTTGAAGTTAACATAATGTAAGAGCAAGAGCCGTGCTGCGGCTGCTGGTGGCTCCAAGAGTCGAGCCTTTAGGAGGTTTGTCCGGTAGCGGGGACGGCAGTTTCCCACTCTTCTCTTCCCTATAATATATAATACTATACCATCAATTCCATTTCTTCCTTCAACTTTCAGTTGTGTGAATCCGAGATCCAGATCCGGAATCGCAATCGCCGATCGTCTTCTTCCTTCTTCGCCGGTGGACTCCTCTCCGTCCCATCACCCACCAGGTTCGCTTCTCTCTCTACTCTCTAACTGCCATTTATTTCGCATCACAATTCCTCGCAATCCATGAAATCGAAATGTTGAGATCAATTTTATGAAAATATTGATAAAAATATCGTCACATATGTGTAAAAATTAGAAAAATTTTAAAAATCGTAAAGAATATTTAAATGGATAAAATAAATATTTTTCTATTTCGAAATTAGTTAAAAATAATTAATCTTAATATTATGTATACATTAGTAATATTTTGTTGATATTTTTGTCGATTTTCTTATACTATGATAGAAATGTCTATTTATCTCTCATATCAATGTCGAATTCATGAATGTCGATGGAAATATCTACCTATCGACGGATATTTAAAATCCTGGTACCTTAGCAATTAGTAAACCCGCTAAGTATTTTAGTTTAATACTTTAAAAAGTTGAACCGGCCAAAAAAGTTATGCTTCCCAACTTACCCTACCTCGTAATTAGTTTTTCAATTTTAACTTGATTTTTGTAGAGTATAAAAAAAATTAACTTGATTTTCTAATTCTTAATTGTCTATACTAAAAAAAATATTTTTTTGTCTCTATTTTTTAATGGTTTTTCTCTCTCCAAATTTTGAATGAAATTCTCTTTCTTTTTTAATGATTTTTTAAATGAAGTTTTTTTACACAAATATTTGTAATACGCATTCAGAGTTATTATATATATTGATCATTTTTTCCATCTATAATAATCAATTAATGGACCCCTGTCCCAAAAAAAAAAAATTTCAATTAATGGACCCATTTCATTAATCATGTGAAATTGGGTACGTCAATTGATTCCAGTTTCACATGATTAATTATATTGGATTTAGGAAAATAACAATTTCATTATTTTGCCTCACATTTTTTTTTAAAATTCTTATACTACATATCATTTAAATTTGTTTAAAATATTATCTTAGTCCAGGTTTATTTGTGTTTTTAATTTTGACTTATTTTAATTTTTATACTTTCGAAATGTGTTTTAATTGTTTTTTCAAAATTTAAAAACTAAAATATATATCTCAAAATTTTAAGGAAATATAGTTTTCTTTCTATTTTAAAATTTAAGAAGCAAAAAAATACATGGAAAAGAGGCACCAAAAAGGATTTAAAACAAGTAAAACATGTCGGACAAAAAGTAAAAGTACCTTGTTGCCTGTGTTGAGATCAGCGACACGCAATATAAATTCTCGAGAGAAATTGTCTTTGGTTGGTCATTTTGAAAACTATTTTTCATAAATGGATTGTGTTTTCATATTTAACATTTTTAGATTCTAACATTAAATTTTTTTTTATTAATATCAAGATTGTACTCATTTATTGATTTTATATTTAATAAGATTTGCGTTTATTTTAAATTAAATGTTTCCAAAATTAAAATTTTCATATTAAATATGATATATTTAGATGTCTCATGCCGTCTATCAAAATTCTAAAAATAGAACTAAAACTACCACTTTATTATCAACAGAAATATGAGTGAAAAATTTGATCATCAAATGTACAGTCACCAGTCTTATTCATAAAGTGATCAATTAACAGTAGTATTTATACCCGCTTTCAAAATAGAATGAATAATATTCTAACCGTCCCAATTCATTTATTTTCCTAATTTTTTCATTTTAATAATATATTGTAAATTATTCCACTTTTATGACAAAAACAAATCTTTTCCATGATTGTATCTCTCCGAATCCGTCAACTCATTCTATTTCAATTTCCATATAAATGAATTCGCCCATTCATCCAGAGTCTTCTCATTTTCCTACTTTTTTTTTTTTTTTAATAGTATGATAAATATATACTCCTCTAGAATATTCTTTCCATATTTTAATTATCTTCTTTCCCTTATTATTTATTTTCCAAAGTCTTTTTTTTCCCAACCAATAGTATGATAAACATATACTCATCCAAAATGTTATATAATATATACTTTTAATTTATATATGTTAAACTATTAGATTATATAATATATTCCAACGACACTTATGTAATACATTTTTCATTTAAAAATTATAATATACAACATGGTAAACATATATACCTCTAAAATATTATATAATATATATTTTTCATTGTTATATATGAATCTAGTAGGTTAAATAATATATACTTTTTATCGAACTTGCAATATGATAATAATGTACCTCCAATGTGTTATATATATCTATTTAAAAAGAAAATGTTTATTTTTGTATTTATCTTTCTCAATTATCAAACATTTAATTAATAGTCAAACATTTAATAGTAGTGAGGATAAGATAGCTGTTGCCAAATATTTTTTTTATATAAAAAAGGTTGATGGGATGAAAAATTGAAATAGAATTGAAGAAAGATGGGGTTGTTGTCTCTATTGGAGGTGGCTTCCATGCCCAATATAAAAGTCCTCCTCATTTGTTTGCTGGGAGCTTTTTTGGCCACTGATTACTGCAATATTCTTCCTGTCCATGCTCGAACCTCTCTCAACAAGGTAATTAATCGTCTAAATAATTTAATCCACCTGTATTATATTATTCATACACTCAATCATTTTTAATTTAATTGTGTTAATGTTGTACTGCAGATTGTGTTTAGTGTTTTTATTCCTTGTCTCATGTTTGCAAATTTGTCAACGACTGTCACCTTTGAAGACATTATTTCATGGTAATACAACAAAACCATCTCATTTATTTCTTATTATCTTCTAATTTCCCCTTTCAGCAACATATCTAAATCAATATTTATTTTTTATTTCTAACTAATTAGGTGGTTCATGCCGGTGAATATTGCTTTTACCTTTTTATTTGGAGGAATTTTGGGATGGATTGTTGTTAAAATCTTTAAACCCAAGCCATATCTTGAAGGCCTTGTCATTGCTTCCTCTGCTACTGGTCAGATTCTTAATCAGCTATATTTAATTTAAACTTTTATTAAGATTATTGAGGGTAATTAATGTAGATATATTTTGATGATTGTAATTAGTAATTTGAATTGGTTGGGTATTTCTTTACTATTAGGAAACTTGGGAAATCTTCTTCTGATCATCGTGCCGGCCATATGTGCGGAGGAGGCCAATCCTTTCGGTGATCGTGAAACCTGTAATTCTCGTGGACTCTCTTATGCCTCCTTTTCCATGGCGGTAAACCAAACCAAACAACCAATTTTTAAGAGCATGTTCGGCAACGTTTCCATTTCTTTCAATTTTCTTAAGAAATCTAAACATTTTTAAACTGATTATGTTTCTTTTTCTCCTTATTTGGAACCCTTTCGAAATGGTAGATAATACTTTTTTTTCATTTTCAATTTATTCCAAAACCTAAAAAGATTGTTTTTTATCGTAGTGAATTTTCACCGATATTTGGATCATGCTATTCATTTTTTCTTTATTAAAAAAGAAGAAACGAAACGTTGCCCACACCCTAAAATTCCATTTCCATCCCTCTTTCCTATTCAGGCGAGAGAGGATTTAAAACCTTTTTTTCTTTCTCTGTGTCCCTCAGCTTGGGGGTGTTTACAGCTGGACTTACAGTTACCATCTAGTGAAAAAATCTTCCTTGCGACTGAAATTAGCACACCAAGAAACAGATACAGAGGAGGTGTTGGAAGCAGCCAACCAAGCCGATCTGCAAACTCATCTGCTCCATCAACAACAACCTCGACAACACGACGTCGTTCCTACTTCCAACACCTTACCAGAGGTAAATTCAAAAACAAAATCTTTAAATTATTAATATATTGTAATAAACTCAGTTTAATTTCAGGTTGAATCCCAAGAAGCTGTTGCTGTTCCCATTTTAGAGAAACAATTAAAAGATGAAGCATCCAATTCCATATGGGTTAAAATTCAACACATGCTTCGCGTTATTATTAAAGAGTTGATGGAGCCACCAACATTAGGAGCCGTAAGTCACATTTTTTTATTTTCTCTACGTTCAACATACGTTTTCCATGCAATTATGATCCCAAAATTGCATCAAAATTAATGGGTCTAGATCGTGGGATTCGTTTTCGGAGCCGTCCCATGGCTTAGAAATCTCGTGGTTGGACAGACTGCTCCCTTTCGAGTAATCCAAGACTCTGTCAAACTACTCGGGTATGCATTTCTTTTTCTTTTCTTCATGGAGTTTTATCTTAAAAAACAATTAGCAACGAGAGATCAAAAGTAGCTTATCTTTACGTACAATCTGCGTTGGATGCTTAATTAACATATTTAAGTAACTTATGTGGCAGTGATGGAACAATCCCGAGCACCACTCTTATACTAGGCGCCAACCTGACTCAAGGGCTACGGTCGTCGAGAGTGAAGCCGGTGATCATTATCGGAGTGATCGTGGTCCGATACATTGCTCTGCCCGGAATCGGAATTGTGATGGTGAAAGCGGCGGAAGCATTAGGATTTCTGCCGCCAGATCCGCTGTATCAGTTCTTGTTGATGGTTCAGTACACATTGCCGCCTGGTATGTCTATAAGCATAATGACTCAATTGTTCGGAGTGGGTCAAGAAGAGTGCTCCGTTATCATGTTGTGGACCTGTTTGGCTGCCGTCGTTGCATTAGCTTTTTGGTATGCCATCTTCATGTGCATCTTGTCAAACTAAACTAAACCATAACTTTTTATTAATTTACACAATAATACATATACATGCTCATTTCAACAAATTTGTCATATCTTGCATTTTCATCTCAATTTTCTAGTGAAGGGATTGAGGAAGAAACTCCATTTTCCTCTACCTTCCCATATTAATTTGTTTCTTTTTTATTGTGATATTTTAGTTTTTGTTTCCCATATGGGGTGGGTGCGCCAACCGAGCCACGAAAGTGGTACGAAATTACTCTTTCGTCGTTTCTAAAACGACGTTTTTATTGCGATGAAAATTATGTTCGTCTCTAATTTTCGTCTCTAGATGATGGTTGTGAGGTGAGTATTTTGAACGAGTGAGTAGTGCTTTTCTACGTACACTTTCAGTGCTAGCTAATTGGAAATATGTAATGGTATGGTAGCTAGTAGAATATTATTGGAGATAGCCTATATATTGAGTGAATAATCATGAATTCTTGCGTACTAAAAAATTAATAATTATTATAAATTTTTTTGTCATCTATCCTTCATATTGTATTTATATTACTTTAATAAATATATGGGAGGATAAGTTTTTTTCAGTAGAGTTACAGAAACGTCTTAGAAAAGTAATTGGTACGGTTTGTCTTGTTTAGCTCGGATTGATAATAAGAGAGTAAATTAGAAAGAGGGAAAAAAAAGTTAAGCAAAAAATATATATATTTAGAGGGAGATAAAAGTTAGATAAGATAAAAAAAATTGAAAGAAAAAAATTATAATTTCAAATTTTCACCTCCACTTGTTGATGGGATAAAAAAAATAAATAAATAAGAAGATTAATACCTCATCAAAATTAAATTATTTAAAAATTTGCTAACTAAACCGACTTGTGAATAATTAAAGAAAAAAGTCGATAAATAAAGCTACCTACAATGAAGCTATTTAACCGATGTGAACACAGTTAAGAAATTAATTTACTTTACTCTAGAGTCAAATATTCAATCTCTCGTCCTACATATTTGTTGTACTAAAAAAATAAAACTATATAAATACTCAAATACAAAGTTGAAATGACTTTACCACAAAATTACACACGTCTTGCAATCATATAGTCACAAGAATCTCATAAATAGCAACAAATTGTTAAAAAAAATAAAACTTAATTAATAATGTATTAATTTAATTCAATTTTGATGAAATAAAAAGATTATATATATTTCCCAATTTTTTATAGTAGCTAGGTAACTTTATCCTCGAAAATATTTATAAAAGTAATTCAACTACGCTATTTTTAAAAAGAAATACTTCCAAATGCAAAATTTTTTATAAATAAATTAATTTATCACTAATTAACTTAAAAATTGCTTCCTAATTAACATCTTAACTTATTTAATAGTCCTTTTGTCAATCATCATTGTAGTATTAGTTGAAGAGTCAAATGAAAACATACGCGCATGTATTGTTTAAAATAATAATTAACGAGGCCAATTACGTGAAAATTAGGATAAACTCCTCTACCCTAAATGGAACTAAAAAGAAAAAAAAGGGAAAACATCAAAGCCCAATTTACTTATCCACAATCGTAATCAATAAATCGTAATGAGAACTTTCATTTCTCTTTATGGATTTTTCCAACTTGTAGGAAGGTAATCAAATGGTAGGACCTATCTCAAACTTTGTAATCTCATCCAACAAGTGTAATCTCATTACATTCCTACAACCTCATCAATCTCATTCTATTTCTTATTCCGCAGACCCCACTATATATTATAATTAATGTACCACTTTTACCTTTTCTGTTTCATCTATGGATAAGATCCATAAATTTTTAATTAGTTTTTTTTATATATATTTATATGATTTCTTCTCCTTTATATTCCAATTTTTTTATTTTTTTATTATATAATATGATAAATTAATATTAATTAATATCAATAAAATTTTTAAATAGATATTATTACTTTTAAATATTACGATAACAAAACTTAATAATATGTTATATTAAATTTTATATAATTTTATTTTAATTATTCATTATGTATTAATATTAGTTAAATTGTTATAATAAAAAATATTTATTATCAATGATATGGTAATAAATTAAATTAAAATTTATTATTATTGTAATTTAAAAAAGATTAGCACAATAATATATTTGTAATTAACTAAAAAGAAGAAAATGGTATATTAGTAATTGTTATATATCTGATTCCGATTTCGATTCCAGACAGTTTTAGTAAACAACATCAAAGGAATTTGAGTACGATTCCACAAAGTTTCTGGTAAACATCATCAATGGAATAACATTACGAATCCGATTGATTTCTTTACAATTGATTGACACTACTATTGATTTCCATTACAATTGCAGATAAATAAACGTGATCAAAATATAGGATGTAGATCCAATCCAACAAAATAAGGGTTATCATCTTCTAATTATTATTACTTTCCTTATTTTGGGCGTTATTAGTGTGAAAACCTCAAAAAATGATGACAACTTAGATACATGCATTTTATGCAATTGCATGACTCTAAGATGACAATTTGACATTGTCTTGTTTAAAATATAGATGACAATTTCTTGTCATCTTACTTAAAATATTCATTGTGTATCAAAATTTGTTGTTATTTTGACATTAATAATTATTTAACTAAATTATGTGATTTTGAATATGTATATTAATTAGTAAATGATGAGCGTTATTTATGAAATTATATAATATATGTTGATTGAGTATAACTACTCGATTTCAATTAGGATTAAGAATGAGATCTTCAAGATGCTTGGTGGACGTGTAAAATAATATGTATCTTATCACCAATATAAAAATCTGTAATAAAAAAGAAAACAAATAATACTAAATGACATGGGTGAAATTACTCAACCAAACTCACATGAAGTGAAGTTAGACAAATGACATAGGTGATCAATCCATCCAGACCACACCCAAGAAAACCCCCTCTATAAATAGGAACCGAGACTTGGGGTGCGAAACGCTCACAACTATACTTTCACTAGTGATCCCAACAAAATTATCTGCTACTTAGACATCGGAGTGTGTTGGACTTAACGCCATACTGATGTGAAGTTTTTAGGTGTTCACCAGAACCATATATCGATGGTAGAGATCGAAATCAAATCCCAGACTAAATTAGTTGTAAAAGCCTAGTACCTCGATCTTAGACATTTATAATGTTAGCACTTCTTCGAAATATTTTCAATAAAATATCATTTCCAAAGTCAAGATAAAGCCAAAATAAAATTCTCAAATAATGCTATAGATAAATATAAATTATATCTTTAGAAGCTCTATCACTTCAACTTTTTTACAATTAGCTTAATTTAAAAGTGATCTTATTTATTCAATATAAAATAGTAATTTAACTAAACATAAAATGATACTTCTTTAACTAAAAAAAACACTTTTAAATATATAAAAAAAATATAAGGATCAAAATTATTAAAATGAAACATGAAAAAAGCTATCTATGATCCATTGTATCTCTAGTATATAATTGTAAAATATTATACTCTAAGACTTGACGTTTTTATTTGAATTGACATCTACTAATTGGCTTTTTTTTTTATTACTATAAAATAAAATGGAAATTTCTCAATTCTCTATCTCAGTGTGGAAAAATATTTATTTTACTACTTGTATATTTTAGTCGTATCATATAATAAATTCTAAAAAATTGAAGTTATATATGAAAGAAACATGGTATTAGTAAATATTACAAAAGAAGACGAAGCTATTTATATAAATTCTTTAATATGTTATTGGTCACTTGTTGCCTCACTTTTTTGTTTTGAGTATAACATTTCGAAGTCCACAATTTTTCGATGCATGGAATTTAAAATTTCAATTTATGGATAGTTTAGGTAGATATACATTGAAGTTGGCAGCTGTAATTTGAGGATTTAAGCGTATAAGAAAAGCATCCCGAAAATTAGGGTTGTGGTGGGAGTGGGCCCCGGTGGAACGGTGACTTTTCCAAATTGGCTGCTCCAACGTCCACGGTGGCGGCCAGGCGGCGTTGGGTTGTTTGTTTCGACCTTATCAAATTCAATACGTTTCAAACCAAAGTTCATAAATACTATATTTCAATATAATATGAAAAATACTCATTGCTGATGCTGACAGGTAAAATATAATAGAGGGAAAAAAATTTTAGTACAAAATTTCAATTATTCAACACCTCAGTATATTTTGGAAAATACTGGGGATGAGAAAGGCATCATATAGCTCAACCAGAGTTGGTACGTACTCATTTTCTTGAAGTCAAGAATTTCTCGAATCTAATTTGCATTTATGCGCTACACCACAAACTCATCAAAACAATTTCTTTATAATTAAATCTTATCTTCATCACCATTAAAAAAAATTGGCAAAAAGTCTTCATTCTTATATTTCTCTCTCTTAGTTTTAGGAAGCAAAGTTTTTTCTCATATGAAAGAGTGCATATATTTTCGAAGGAAAAAAAAAAAGGAATTAACTTTTAAGAGGGAAATTATTTCCGGTTACAAATTTAGCATGAGGATCCGTGTGGTGTGTTGTGAAAGTTTCCATCTCGGATGGATTATATGATCAGATGATAATAAAGAATAAATTAATAAAAAAATTGTGTTTCCATCGCATGGTCGCCATGCATAGAGGTGAGACCCTCTCCAGTTTGTGTTCCTATAAATACAAATTCAATTTGGATCAATTGAGACTCTAATTAAACCAATCCAGATCCAGATCCAAAAATTCGTCTGCAGATTTGTTTGGTTTCGTCTTCTCGCCTAACCTTAACTCCAGGTTTGCATCCTTTTCAATAATATTATTAATTCAAAATTAACAATATCAAAGGTTTAATCTCTAATCTCCTCTCTTCTGCCCAATTAATCCACAGATTAACTTAATTATTTGCCTCTCTCTCTCCTCTTCAAACTTCAAATTTCAGGTATACTCCATTAATTCCCAATTTATTTGTTTTATTTCTGAAGTCTACTTCTTCACCTGATCTGTTTCTTTCTTTCCTCTTCCTCCTCTAAACAAATTTGTTCTTTCCATACACCAATAAATTAAAGTAATGCATTTTGATATATGATACCCATACAGTACTCAGTTTCTTTTTTCGCAAGTTCGGCATTAAATTCATTGCCTCCAAACTTTTCCAATAGACGCAGAGTTGGGTTTGTCGACTTAACGATGACGGCCCTCCAACAGAATATTTATGTTTTTTAGAATGAGAAAGAAGAAAAGACAAAAGAATATAATAAAAGATGATCGAGAGTGAATCAGAATTGAGAATGCAGCTGCTTTGGCGTGGCCATGCCCTTGTCAATTGTCATTTTCGAAAGCTACGATCGGGCGCGCTGTACTAAACCAAAATTCTCACGGCTCACGGCCCAAGCCAACCCCAATCGAAGAAAACAAAACAAAACCCTAAAAATATATATATATATATATTACATCGTTTCTGTTTCTCTGCGTTTTAAAACTTGATTTCCATTCCAGCCCAGGTAATAGAGTGGAGTGGTGAATGTTTATTGTTAATTTTGTATTGATTTGATTTTAATGGTTGCAAATTGAAACACAGAGAGAGATTTACGGGGAAGATGGGGCTGCTGTCACTGTTGGAGGTGGCATTGATGCCCAATTTACAAGTCCTCCTCATCTGTTTATTGGGAGCTTTTCTGGCCACTGATTACTGCAATATTCTTCCTGCTCACGCTCGAAACTCCCTCAACAAGGTCATCTCCTCCTTCCTGTTACTTTTTACCGTCATTAAATATCTGACAATTAGAAAAAAATAACTTTGGCTTAAATCCCACCATGTAATTAATTTCTTCTTTGTCTTTTCTTTTGTGCAGATTGTTTTTACTGTTTTCACTCCTTGTCTCATGTTTGCAAATTTGGCCAAAACAGTCACCTTCCAGGACATCATTTCATGGTATTTTACTAATTAATTAAACTAACTCTTTCTAATTAATCATATGTTGATTGAATTATTTTTGTTTAGGTGGTTCATGCCACTGAACATTGGTCTTACGTTTCTGTTGGGAGGAATATTGGGATGGATAGCTGTTAAAATATTGAAACCCAAGCCATATCTTGAAGGCCTTATCATTGGAACCTCTTCTGCTGGTTAGTTTAATTGCTCTGTTTTTGGTTGATTTCCATTTCGTTAATTATGATTAATTTTTTACTTGTTGGGTATTAATTAGGAAACTTGGGAAACCTTCTTCTCATCATCATCCCTGCCATCTGCGCCGAAGAAGGCAGCCCTTTCGGGGACCGCGAAACCTGTAGTTCTCTTGGACTTTCTTACGCATCCTTCTCCGCAGCGGTAAATGTTAGATATCAAATATATGAATTAAATTTACTCAATCCATCAGCTTAAGATTTAATTGAACTTTTTCAGCTCGGTGGGTTTTACTTGTGGACTTCCACTTTCCACCTGGTGAAAACGTCTTCGTTGCGCCTCAAAGAACTCGAGGCGTCCGAGGAGCTGTTGAAAGCACCCAACCAGGCCTCCAATGCCGCCCTACATACTCACCTTCTCCACAACCAACATAATGGAGAAGAGATTGAATCCCAACAACCAGTGGCCATCTTACAGAAACAGGAACCAGCCTCCCTTTGGGCTAAAATACTTCAACTTTTTCACGTTATCATTGAAGAGTTGATGGCCCCTCCATCATTAGGAGCCGTAAGTACCCATATATTAATTTCTCTACCCATACAAACTACTTGGGTTGGTTGCTGTTTTAAATTTTTACCACTGGTGATCTGTGATTAGATTGTGGGATTCATTTTTGGATCGGTCACATGGCTTAGGCATCTCATAGTTGGGTCGCAGGCTCCATTTCGAGTAATCCAAGATGCTATTCAACTACTCGGGTAATTTTAAATCACTCTAAATTGGTTAAGTTAAGATTTTTTTTAAGGTCGAAAGTTCAAATCATGTTATGTATATGTAGGGACGGAACGATCCCTTGTACCACTCTTATACTAGGGGGCAACCTGACTCAAGGGCTACGATCGTCGAAGGTGAAGGCGTCGACGATCGTAGGGGTGATCGCTGTTCGGTACTTTGCACTGCCCGGAATTGGCGTTTTTGTGGTGAAAGGTGCCAATGCCTTGGGGTTTCTGTCGCCGGATCCTCTGTATCAATTCTTGTTGATGATTCAGTATACGACGCCGCCGGCGATGGCGATCAGCACCATGACTCAGTTGTTTGGGGTTGGTCAAGAAGAATGCTCGGTTATATTGCTATGGACCTATTTGGCTGCAGCTCTTGCTCTTGCTGTTTGGTCTGCAGTCTTCATGTGGATCTTGTTTTGATTCTTTTTCCTTTTTTAACATTTAATTTCTTCACCTTCACCCACCCATTTTGTATTCTTTTACCATATTTCAAATATAGAAACTAAGTTTGAAAAAAAAAAGGAAATTTAAAATAAGAAACAGAGTAGTCGCCATACTAGGTATACAAGTAGCCATTGTTTCAGTACCGTGTTCTTGATTAATTGGAAGTCCATTCTCGTTTGATTTTAAACGTTCTCAGTCAATATTGCTATTGTCCCAAATTAATGGTAGAGAGCACGATTTAATCTTATATAATAGCTAGAAACAAAATTTGAGAGTAAAGTTTCTAAATTCATTTCATATAAGAGTGAGGGATTCGAACTCACACCCTCTTTATCGAAGGTAGGTCTCAATTACCATGAGTTAAAGCTTATGTTAACCTATAAGAACTTTTTATATATATATAAAGATTTCATATAAGGATAATTAATTATTGGGTTTTAAGAAGTTATATAATCTCCCAAACAAACATGAATATTTAATATTTATTCCAAAATCCATGAAACAATTTACGTCTTTAGTGATGCGGTTTCACTTTGACTTTATCAATGAGATAATCTATAATTACAACTTTTGGCATTTGAAATCAAGATATTACATCGGTTACGTTCATATAACAACAACCTTTATCTTTTATGTGTACAAATAATGTCTCTAAATTACAAGATTAATATACATGTCTCTTGTTATGTTTGAAAGCCTAAAATGTAAGCATAAGGGTACATATGTATATGGATATGTATATATAAAAGTATAAGGAAATAATATTAGTAGTGCATACCCTATTTCTTTTGCCTTATTTTTTTTTCTTGAGTACCCTGTTAATATTATTTTAGTACAACATATAGAAGTAGATTTTAATCCACCATCTTGAGATAATATGTTTACCACCGATATAATTATACTTTTAGAACCATCTTGAATTAATGTCACATTGATTTTCAATATATGCGTGTGTATGCATACATACATATAGTTTTCATTTAAAAAGGAAAAAGATAAAATTACATATTGAATATTAACTGTGGTTAGGAGTTCCATTCTATTTTACATTTTAATAAAAGAAAACACAAACAAAAGGAACAATGAGGCAAAAAATAAAGGCATACAAAAAGACAGTCCACAAATATAATTCCAAGGCTAATTATACAAGGAGGGACTCCAATTCAAAGAAATAAGACCTAAAGGATAAGAAAAAAATCCTTTATTAAGTGACGCCCAAATAGAGGTGTTAAACCTAGCAATAGACTACACCATCTTGGAATCTCTCTAGCTAATATGTCCACCGAGTATATCGGCTATGTACCTTTGTTGCTGAGCTGGATGGCTTTGCTGGTACCTTGGTGGCAAAAGCAACTTCTTCCTTCACCGTTGAGAATGAACATCAATATCATCCGAACACCCTAAAACAGCTTTTGATATCTAAAGATCATGTTTAGAGAGAGAGAGAGAGCCTCAGTAATTAATCTCCTTCTCCACTGATACAAATTGAGAGATTTCATCAGCCCGAAAATGACCTCTCGAGCGCCAGATTTTGTGACAGAATTCAACTACTCAAAATTTCAAGCCACAAAACCAGCCAAATCCTATCATTCTTACAAACGGTAACAGCTAGTTTAGTAGCTCATGTGTTTGGCAGTCAACACAAAAACAGAGAACAAAGCTTCACGTAGAACATTACTTATTTAAGAAAAGGGAAGGAAGCTTTCATTAATAAATATGAGCAATTACAGTGCTACGAGAGGATAAGGCAATTCTCTTCTTAGAGGGAAAAAGAGATCTGGAGAATACAATCTAATCATCATTAATGATTAATCAATAATCAAGAACACTATGAGAACACAGAAAGCAAACGGTTTACTCTTTCAACAAGTACAACACAATAGTTTGAAAATTTCTTCAATTTCTTTCAATCCACAACTCCTATAAATGAGGAGAACGTCATTAAGCAATATATTGATACAACTGTAGCAGGACCATCAAAACGACCATCTACAGATCTTACCTACAGATACATGGGGATTACTTTTTAGTATATTCCGCATATATGGAGAAATCAAGACAAAAATGCCTCCCAAAAAACAAGGAGTATTCAAGTATTCGGTTTATTGTATCCCTCTTATTTTGACTTCAAGCTGTGTGTCATAAAGGATATCTTTGAACTCTGGAGAATATTCAAACACATAATATGAAATTTACAATTGATCTGTCCCAGTTCATTATGAAACAAAATATGCAGGATCAAGAGGAAGACAGATGGAGTAAAGCCGTTTCTATAAGAAAAGCTGCACGAATCCTACCTCAACTATCAACTTCTATTGGCAGCAACCTTTTACCATATGTCATATCCGGTCATGACTGCATAACTTTATTCTGTTTGACAGAAAGGGGAGCATTGAACTCCTGGCATTTCCATACTGATGTAGAATCTATTGGCATCACACCTTCGGTAGGGCTACCTACAGAATGCAAAATAACATTTTCAGATGTGGGAGACCCCGTTTTTTGCACAGTCAATATTGGGGAACTTCCATTATTCATCTCTTCCTTGAGAGTTGCCTGATCCCTGAAAGAACAAATACTCAAAGGCAATTTTTTAAGCTTTACTCTTCCCCTCTTTTTGACAGTGACGCTAATATCGTCACATGTTTTCTCCTTTCGACTTGTCTCTGCTTCTCCATTATCCATCCGAGATTGATAGTTCTTCTCATACTTGCTAGTCTTCTCATCAGCTTTGAGCTTGTATACTTCCCGAAAGCTGCATTCAGAGCTAGCCTCGCTAATTTTAGCATGCCCATTGCATGAGGGAGTAGGGTCCAACTCTTGTGAGATGTCGCAATTGGAAACCCTAGTTTTCTCAGAACCAGGTGAGCTTTTCAACTTCTTATGTTTTTGGCCTCTAACATCAGGACTAGAAGAATTCTTCGTGATTCTCGGGGAGCTATTGATTGCCCGATGCAATTTGCGGGCTAACTCTTCATCTGTCTTGCAATTCTCAATGGGTTGATATTTTGTGTACAGAAGCTGAACTGGGACATGTTTCTTCAGCTTATTCTTCCTCAGGTTAATTTCTTTGCAAGCTGCTTCTTCAGAAATCGAGGCGACCAAGTCCATGGCGCTCTTTGCAGCTGCAACAGCCTTTGCTGCAATCGCAGCCTTCTCTTCAGCTGCTGCCCTGGCGGACTGCGCAGCCTTCACAGCTGCAGCTGCAGCTGATCTTGAGGCCTCCACTATCTCCTCAGGTGATAGGTTAGTATTTGAATGAGCACTCAACAGATTGCTAAGCCGTATATTGAATTCTATAGAAGTGGTGGCATAGGAAGGAGAAGGAGGAGGAGAACAGGAGGGGGAGGCAACTGGAGGCAGATTAAAAGTACCATCACCATCGGCACCTTGCTTTCTCAAGCCAGCAAGAAGACGCTTTCT
Organism: Momordica charantia; assembly: GCF_013281855.1. Taxonomy (NCBI): domain Eukaryota; kingdom Viridiplantae; phylum Streptophyta; class Magnoliopsida; order Cucurbitales; family Cucurbitaceae; genus Momordica; species Momordica charantia. Next base: position 22,891,822 of record NW_028275158.1, on the reverse strand, counting down.
TGGAGGTAGAAGGACATCAGCATCAAGGTGATTGACGTCACAGATGTTAGCCTCCATTCTTCCTCTTCCAAATTATTGCTTTAAACATAAATTGCTAATGTTTCTCCACACGGACAAGAAACTGAGTTGACATATACTATTACTTCCGCTGAAACAAATCATTAGAAAGGAAAATGAGCTTCTGTTTCTATCACAAATTCCACTCTGCAATCCCCATCAGACTCTAAAATCAATTAGAAAACTGGGAAGCGATAAAATTTACATCCAAATCAAAAAATTTCTTCAGTGGTCAAAAGTAAAAATTAAAAATTGAAGCTGCCACAATTTGCTAGATGAAGAAGATCCCACATAACCGATTGCCAATTATCCAAGGTTTTATGGACAGAATCAGCGCGTGAATATAAACTGCATTTCATTCGTGGACATAGTACTAACCTTTTCAGAATCGGAAAGCATGATCGACATCCAATTGTCAAACAGAATAAATACAAAACAATCCAAACACAATCAAATGAAAGAAACATGCAGAAAATGAAACAAAAATTAAAACAAGAAACGCGGGTAATCCAAAACGGGTGAAATTCCGCAATATCTGAGAGAAACGCGATAACATAAACAGAATCAAAGGACATAAAAAAGGGCATCAGCAATGGTAAGAGGCCGATTGGAGGGGGGAACTGAGGAGAAGGGAAATTGAGAGAATTGGAAAGGAAAAGAAGGATTGAAATGAAAGGGAGTAAAAAAGGAGATGAAAAAGCAAAGTAAATACCTGATCTCTGGTACTGTAGACGAGAAGGAGGGAGGTGTAATTAGGGTTTTCGGAGAGAAGAAGAAGAAGGGAATGGGAAGAAGAAGAAAATTCAGGTCCAGAGGAAAACTGAAGATCATGTTTTAATATGATGCATATGCGTGTCCTAATATTAAATTTACATAAAATATAAAATTATAAATGGAAAAATTGGATTGGTTGTAAGGTGTGATTATAAAATGAGAAAGCCCCCGCCCTCTCACTCTCTTCCGTGCAACCTAACTTCCCTTCCCCATCTAACACCATCTTCCTTTCTAAATTAGGTTTCAATTTTACCTCATCTTTATTTTTTACATATCTTATCTTGATCTTTCTTATTTCAATCAACTTTAATTATTTGTTCATTTCTTTACAATCTTCATACAAAATATATATATATTGTTGATTGCGAGTTTCGAAGAGGTCTACGTATCCTTCGAGGTGGGTTGTCTCGGACAAATGAGTCTACGACAATGATCCTCGACACTGGTACAGTGCCCTACCTAATCGACGATAAATGTAGTAGAGAGCACTTTAACAAATTAGTGACAGATTTTTCACTTATCCCATAGTCGTGGTGGCTCTTTCCCTTTTATAGGCACCCTCAGATGATCAAGGAGGACGCCCTATTAGGAGAAAGGCACCGTTTGTCGTGAGGCGTGACGGTAGCATGTCTCCTGTATTGTGCAGCTGATGCCAGGATGCGTCCTCCTCAATCGTACACTTCGTTCATGGTCACATACTAGATTTTCACCCTCAACATATATGTACACGGAGTCTACATTATACTATGTGATCATGTCAAAATATGAAATTAGTGGTGCAAAGGGTGAATTTGACATAAAAAAAAACAATGTCAAAATAATTTTTTTTTACAAATCAACAAAAGCAATTACCGAGCTAACCAAAATCCAACCAAACTATAGAAATAAAATTTACCCAAATCGAACTCGTAACTAAAGTTTTCAATTTTATACTTTTAAAAATTGAATTAATCAACAACTATGGTTGAACACTAAACCAACTGAAGTTTGTAAATTGCATTGATAATAATAACTTGGTGACTGATATATATATAGTACAACATGTGCAAATTATAGCTCAACATGTGTCAATTACCGTTGAACTATACTCGCTTTGGTGACTGATATATATATTTTTTTAATTCATAAGAACCAAAATAAATTAAAGGTCAAAATTAAGATTAAGGGACCATTTGTGAGGCATATAAAAGAGAAATATGATGATGTATTTATACAAGTAATATACAATATACATGGTAAGATTTAGCCTCAGTTTTTTGGTGACCTTCCAAATAAGAAAATGTTGTTTAAGATTCTCAACCCAAACCTAAATCAGTGTGGTATTTCCAAATATGCTTCGACTCAAGATTGAGTTAAGAAGCTAGATGGTGAATTGCCATATATTTTGAGGTGTAATTTGGTCACATGCGTCTTAGATAAATATTGTTTCATCACACAATAGCGGTATGACTTTTCTTTTTCAAATTTACCATCTCAATTATGAACGTTTATGTTAAGCAAATGAGACAAGAAAAAAAAGTTCATGCTATAATAATGAGATAAATATCGTTCAGTAATTTATTGAGAAAAAATTGAATGTGGTTGAAATTAATCATACAAATAAGAAAAAAAGTTATTTCACTGTCATACAAATTTTACTATATATACAATAAATTTTAATATATATATAATAAATTATCATTAATTAGCAATCAAAATTTAAAAGTTATTTGTCAAACTAAATATAATTTAACTATGTCTAACCAGAAGTTTATGAGTTCGAATCCCTCCATCCTATGGTGTACTTAACAATTAAAAGAATAAAAAATTATTTATTTATATCAACCTGACTATTATTATTATTGAAATTAAAAGTAACATTCCCTTCCAGAAAAAAAGAGGTAATATTCTAAAATTTGAAGAAATATTTATTTTGTAGAGGTGATTTTTTTTTCAAAGGTTAATAGAGTTTATGTTATTAATTAATTTATTCCTCCGTCTCTTTCTAGGTCAAACTTACCTTTCTTCAAAAAGAAGAAAAGAAAAAAAGTCAAACTTACCTCACAGCAAGTAGGTGTCCTATGGGTTGTCCGAGAAAATAGATAGGTTTCAGTTACAATTTCTTTTATTTTTCTGGAAAATGAAACGCAAAAACCACCCTTTTTTATATATACCAGTAAGAAACACGTGCCACCTGAAATTTCATAGTTTTTATTTCAATGTTTAAAAATATAAAATTTAATTAAATAGATAAAATTTATAATATAATTTGATTTTTTATCTCTAAATATTTACCTCACCAGATTTTTTCGTATTTTCAATGTTTATCTCATAAAACAACGTCTCAATAATTCTCATCACCAACTGATGTGGTTAGTATGACTAAAAGTATTATTCTTCAATTACTTAAATTTTTTTCTAAAAAAAAAACACATATTCAGGGATTTTTCATCTTTTTTTTTCCCTAAACATAACAATAAATAATACAACTTTGTTTCAATTTCTTATTTGAGTCATTGAAAAATAAAATGACAAAAAAAAGTGAGAGATAGAGATGCATTCAGGGCAGCCATTCTTTGCCATGTTTGAGTTTCGGTCCAATTCCTTGTCCGAGCTCGTCGGGAATGCCAACCGCAACCATGTTCAGATGAATTACTCAAGCTATTTTCATCACACGATGATCACCTTACCAAGGAGGAGGTCATTGAGAGAGTCCTCGCGGTTACCAAGTGTCATCCCAAAGTGGATCCGTCCAAGGTGATTCGATCTTATCACTAATTTTCATTTTTTTTTCTAGTTGATTGAGTCGTTTGGAAAAAAATAACTAAAAAAATTGAATATTCGATCAAACAATCTAACTAAATATAAGAAAATACAAGACATTGACTAAAAGAGAAAATTTACATACCGAAAGAGAAAAGAAATTCAAGTTTTGATGAAGAAAATGTTGGGAGAAAGAGTAAGAAAAAACTCTTTATATATTTGTAGAAAATAAGAAGTTACGAAACTTTTGAAATTCCTTATTAATTATAATTCAAAATAAGTTATAACTTTTTAACATAGAAATAGACAAAACCCTCCATATTCTAACTCTTTATATTCTAACCTTTAAGAGGGATAGTTTATTAGAAAGAGAAAATTAATTTGAGAAATGTAAAATTTGTAACAATGGAGATTAAATATTTTAAAAGAAATGAAAAAAAGAGAAAGTGGCGGGAGGGAGAGAAATAGGGAGTGAGAGAAAAAATTTTATAGTTGAAAGACAAAATTACCCTCAAAATATCTATGAGAATGTTGAAATTAAAAGGGCAAAATAAGGAGAAAAAGTGTCTCCCTATAACCCCTTTTATATATACTATAGATAAATATAAAATACTTCCATTTCCTAACTATTTTTTTTTTAGTACAACTGTGAGGTGGAGATCGAACTCACAACGTCATGGTTGGAGGTATATGTCAATTACCGCTTTGGCCTAAGTAAAAAATTTTAATTGCCATAAATTGTTTTTTAAAATCTTATATTTAATTATATAAAATATTTTTGCACATCAATTTAGCATTAGTTAATTTTTTTTCTTTTTATAAAGGTCTATGGGCACATGTGATTCTCCCACGTGTAATTCTATGATAGAATTAACTAACGAACATAGTTCAATCAATTTGTATTAAAAAAAAAAAAAGGAACAACATAGTTAAATCAAACGGTGAGTTCAATTTTAATTCTATGATAGAATTAACTAACGAGCATACTTCAGTAGACTAAAAAAGAAAAAAGCAAGCTAGGCACTAACCGACATGTCGTCCATGTTAGCACTATCCTTGCGGCTCGCACCGGAAAAGTTCGTAATACGACGGTGACCTCTGAACTCGACACGGCCATTTTCTCCACCAACTGCGGCACAGTTCAAGCGTCAGAAACGTCGGTACATGTGCCGGCACCGCCGCATCGGAAAGAAGAGTCCGGCTGTGGATACTGAAGTTCGTAATACACGTGAGAGCAGCTTCTGGGTTTTTTTCTTTTTTTTGACGGATATGGAGTGAAATAGTAGTTACCAAAGATTTCCATGTAGGGTTTTTTTAAGGCTAGTTTCGTTAAGAACTCACCGCTTTTCATGAATTTTCCTAAACCACACACGCAAGAGCGCCAACCGAGTATGGTTCTTCATTCCATTTTTTGTTACTTCCAATTTTCCGGAAATGCCCAGTTTTCTCTTTTCTTTAACTTGTCGCTTTCGCGTGTACTCTGTTGCTGAAAACCTGTGGAAAGAGAATTGACGTAAAACTGTTTATAATATATGAAAGGAATCAAGTAAATCAAACATTTGGACCTCTGTAATTGCCGAATGAATTTATGTTGAAAAAAAGCATTGAATTGATAGTATAGTTTGTTGTATTCTCATCTTATTTTATCTCTGAGCCGAAATTAAATTTCCACAACGTCCATGATTTTCCCCGTTTAAGGGACCGGGAAGGTTGAGATTGTCTGGTAAGTTATAACAAATTTAGAAATTGAAGCTTCTGTAGTCAAAATTTTGCGTCATTTCTTCACGCACTTTCGTCATTTGAACCTACTTTACAGAAAAATATAGAACAAATTATGTATTAAGGTTTGATCAAATGATCTTTCTATTTATCTGCTATTTATCATCTTTTTCTTCTTCGTTTTCTTTTCTTTCCCATTTGATGTTTTTCCTTACTGATGTAGCGTAATGCTAGATGGGGATTATCAAGCCCTTGCCAGAGTCCGTTCGTAGTTCTGTGCGTACTGGCATTATTCTCCTTGATGTTACAAGGGTTGTTGAAGAGCTTGTTTACAATAGCTTGGATGCTGGTGCATCGAAGGTATATAGTCTAATCGTCTATCATATTATATTGTTCTACGATGAGTCATGGTGTTTCATATTCTCCCTAGAAGGAAATGTAAAGGTTTTATTACTAATTATCAATGTAAATGTAATAAGTTCATCTGGAATATACTAAATATTTTAACTTAGATATACATCAATCTTGCTACCAAGTCCTAAAACAGTTACAAATCGTGCACTAAAAATTAGGCCATGCCATGAAATCACAGTTAATTTCTTAGTCGTTCATAACCGAGCACATTTCTTCCACTGGAAGAGAGAAACTACTTTATGGCTGATAGATTCTCTTTATCAAAGATAATTCAATATATTATTAGTTACACGCTGTGGTGTACCAGAGACCTCTCTTTTTAGGTAGCTATGAGCAACCAAATACATAAGCGATTACTAACTGATTAAAATTTAACTGAAATAATCTACAACATGTTGAGCTGTAAAACTTATAGCCCTAACAGTGGTTGAGATATGCATCAGTGCAAAAGCATGTGCATCAAAGTGTTACTAGATTTCTGTTTACTGTATTAGTCTCACACTGTATGGTTAGCCATTTTCCATAGCAAAAACTAGGTTAAATTACAAATTTGGTTCATGACCTTTGATAGTTGTGTCTAGTTAGCACAAAATTTTACAAAGTTTCAGTTACCTCTTTGATTTTTTTAAATTTTAATAAGTCCCTACCATTAACTCTATTACTTGAATGGTTACATGATATATTGATTGGACTAATAAGTGAGATTTGACATGACATAACAATGAGTATAGAAAGGTGTATGCAAGTGGGAATAAAATAAGGGTGAGAATACCAAAAGTACAGTTGAATATGTATTCTGCCCCATCGCCTCCATCAAATTTTTTGGCCTATTTGCCCTCAGTCGGTCTACTTTGTGCCACATTATGTCAAATCATTCCTTGTTAGTCCAATCAACATGTCATGCCTATATTTAAATAATGATACTAATGACAAGAACTTATTAGTATCAAAATAAAAAGTTTAAGGATGTAAATTGAAACTTAAAGTTCATGGATTAAATAGATACTACCATCAAGGTTCAAGGGCTAAATTTATAATTTAACTAAATAACAATTATTTTTTTATATCTAATTTACCTGACTTAAAATATCTTACTTATGATCTTTTGTATTGATTTATGTCTTTCAGATTTCAATTTCCATTGGCACTGGCACATCCTATGTCAAAGTAGCGGATGATGGTTTGTGATTTTCGGATAATTGTTACTTTACTTTCCTATATCAGGTTTCATACGGATACTATGAATTTGTAATATTCTTATAGGATCTGGTATTACTCGGGATGGGTTGGTCTTGCTAGGAGAAAGATATGGTGAGCATTTAAACTTCTTGCTCTTCTATGTGTACGAGTGCATCTGTGTACTTTTTTGCCTGGGTTTATTTTGAATCCATAATTAAATACTGAGATGCTCGGGCTTCCAGGGTAATGGGGATGGTATTGATAATTGTGTAATAATTTGATGGGTTAAGATGACAGCTTAGCTTTGATAAATAACACTTACAGGGGACTAGTTTAGACCAAACCTCTTTAAATATTACCCCAATATATTTCTTTCCAGAATCTAGTAGTTTTTCAATTAACGTAAATGGCACAATTATTTCTTTATCACTGGTGTGAGAAAGGGTTGAATCTGCCAATTGCTCGTATAACTGTCTCCTCTAAGAAGTGCAAGGATGTTTAAATGAACCATGTCAATTATCCTATCCAAAAACTATGTCAATTAGTTTGGGTGGTACGGCATGTTTGATATGAATATTTAATGCATTTGGTTTTACTACCTTGGCCTGTTTAGGCTGTACTTTTAAATGACTTTTATGCAGTGACATCAAAATTTCATGATCTCATTGACATGGATGCCAAAGGCAGAACATTTGGCTTTCGAGGAGAGTCATTGGCTTCCATTTCAGATGTATCCTTGGTAGAGATTATAACCAAAACATGTGGGAGGGCAAATGGATATCGTAAAGTCATGAAGGTAAAGAAGTTTGCAGCTATTTAATTACGGAGCAATATGTGCAAAGTTTCATGTTTTGTTATCTTTTAAAAATAGTTAATCTTGGTTCTGTTTGTTACAGGGTTGCAAGTGCTTGTATCTTGGAGTTGATGATGATATGGAAGATGTTGGTACTACAGGTAATGAATTCATCATCTCTTAGTTATATTATATTACAAAGAATACTTATCATGCATTAAGACCTTGCTTAGGTTTTATGCACGAGAATTTGGTAAATAGGTTTTTATTTCACAATGTAGTTAATGAAAACTTCATGAGTTTGGTGATAGCTGATAGGCACATGGATTTAAGTCGTTGATTTTGGGGTCTGCTTTTATAATTTTAATTTTGCTCGATTGTTCTTGTCCTGACTTTTAGCCTCATGAAAAACATTGATGTGATAAAACATAATTGTGTGGGATGTATATGCATATTTTGGATGTTTTAGAAAATTTGTTATTTGACGTTCACATTTTTTTTGTTTTACATGTATCTGATCAGACAACATAAATTATTAATATTATCCTCTTAGTTATCTGACCTTTAGTTGTGAAAAATATGTTAATCCACTAAATTAGCATCATAGAATTGTAAGAAATAGTGTTTGATTATGTCTTGGTGGTGTAGTGTATTGATAAGCCACCCATTATACACGTACAAGGAGGGGAAAACAAATGTAGGGGGTGGGGTAGGCTGCTGGGCTGAGGGATGTTTTTGATTGTTTCCCCTTGAGGGACTTTTTGATTTGAATACACACCTTTTGTTTCTTATCACAAAAAAAAAAAAAAATGTTAAAGGGGGTGAACTTGTCTTTTAGCAATTATATTATGTTGGTTGGGATTTTGTCATGGTGTCTGCAGGGATATATTGAGGGGGGAAGGGGGAGAGGCAAGGAAGGTAGTGGAGTTATCAAATATTATTTTCCTGGTGAGGGTTGTAGGGCTCTCAAATTTACTTATGTGTTTGTTCATTCTTTCAATTTTCAGAATAACAATCATCCTAATTTTTTTGGATTGCTCTTAGCATATCACGGGTCTTGTTTGAAAATGGCAAGGTGTATGGAGATCTTAAGACTGCATGTGCAAGCATCATTCAAATAAACTATTTGTATTACTGCACTTGACCTACTCTTGAAAGTTTGGCAAACTATTGGTATCACTGAATTTTGTGATGAACTAGTATTGAAGAAAAAGAATTGAGAATATATGCATCTTATTATGGTTTATGTCCTTACTAATTATCGTCCAGATAATTTTAAATGTTCATGTGATTTGCAAATACATTTAAGAAAACCATTTCTTTTCTTCTCCTTCGTTATATAGTTTTGCATACACTTGTGAAGGTCAATACTGCATGAGGGTTCTTTGTCTTTTTCTTCTGTAGTTATTGTTCGAGATTTGTTTTACAACCAACCAGTTCGAAGGAAACAAATGCAATCCAGGTTTTATTTTATTTTGTTATTATTATTATCATTATTTTGGGTATAAGAAACAAAACTTTTAAGTAATTCAAGAGTTGACCTATGGATAATGCTGTTCTTACGAGGAGAAAGGAGAAAATTGAGTTGTATCATTGTTTAAGAAAACTGAAAAGGAAAAATGTAAAATATAGGGCTTTTTGGGAATGAAGTTTAAAGTGTCTGGTTTTAGAAACAATAGTATTTTTCCAACTTAGAATCCCTAAAGCGAATTTGGTAGCATGTTCTTAAGAAATATCAAATAAAAGCAACATTTTATTGCTTTAAGTGTTTTTTTTTGTTGGAATTATTTAAAAAAATAAGAACATTGATTAGTTTTCAAATATTATTGTACAAAATATGTTTTTAAAAAATGTTCAGAAAATACCCAAATAGGCCTTAACTTCTTAGCTGTGTAGAATGAAGTATTATAATTGAATTTTCCTGACATGTGCGCTTCTGATTTGCATACTGGAACTTGAAGCCCCAAGAAGGTCTTGCAGGCAGTAAAGAAATGTGTAGTTCGTATTGCCCTTGTACATTCTAAAGTTTCCTTCAAACTTGTAGATTGTGAAAGGTAACCTATTAGATTTAGGTTGGAATGTGTAAATCTTTATGTTAGTTTTTTCACAATTTTATTTCTCTGCATGTAGTGAGAGCAACGTTCTTTGCACATATCCCTCGTCCTCTCCTTTGTCACTTTTGAGAAGTGGCTTTGGTAGTGAGGTCTCGAGGTCTCTCCATGAAGTGAAAATTGGTGATGGGGACTTAAAACTTTCTGGCTATATATGCAGTCCGTTTGACAGTTTTACTATTAAGGTATAACGGTCTTGTTGAAAGAAGGCTATTTCTGTTTATTTTATTTTATTTTTATTTTATTTTATCATTTTTATGGCAGGCTGTTCAATATTTCTGTATCCACACCAGTCTGAATTCTTTAGATCTACGGCGGGTGGATAGCATTCAGTATTTTGTGAAATTGTTTTGACCTCAGCAAGGACAGATATTAACAGGCGATTTATTTGCAAGGGCCAAATTCATAAATTACTTAATCAACTGGCCAATAGATTTATAAGGCTGGATCCGCAGACTGACCATGTCTTTCACAGCAGGAAGAGAAGCAGGCCTGACGCAAATCCTGCCTATATTTTAAATTTAGATTGCCCTGGATCTTTCTATGACCTAATATTTGAATCATCCAAGACCTTTGTTCAGTTCAAGGTAATTCTTTATTTGTTCTCCAAATGAGTTCATTTTTTATTTTTGGTAATGAAAATGATTATAAAATCTTCTACTAACATTAAGGATTTATGGTGCCTTTATTTGATAGGGATATTTTGTTTTTATCACAATTTAATGGCTCTGTAGAATATTTTTTATCCTTGGATCCTTCAATTTTTCTAATCAATCTTTTCTCATTTCCTTCTGTTTTCATTTCCTGAGGACTGGACTCCGATACTTACCTTCATTGAAGAGGCCATTCAACGGTTTTGGAAGGATGAATATAATTGTGGTATGCAATTAGCCATATCTTTGACGCCATAGTGATTTTCATATCAACTTTTTGAAGTTACATTTTACATTTGCAGGAAAATATTTGGTCCATACATCCCCCATAGTTAGAGAAGATCGGTTGTGGAAGGATGAAGATAACATGATATTGAAAAAATCAGGTGAAACTACTTTTAGGCTAAACTTTGAAGCTTGATCTCAAATCTCAATTTGATTCATTAAACATATATATGCATACCAAGAAAACCGGCAGTGTAAAAATACCTGGTTCAATTTCTGAATATCATTTCTGAAAATATTTCTTTTTTAGATTCTCCTGAGGATGTCATACTTTTTCCCCCCGAGAATGTTGAACCTGTGAAGAAGAGCAAAATGCAGAGGCATCAGGCTTCCGTTATTGATTTGTTTTCACCATCTGCAATGTTTATAAAAGAAGATCACCTCTTGTCCCATAGGTTGCATGACAAAAAGGCACGTGAATTGAATGTTGATGTCCAACAAACAAGGATGGAATTTAGTTATCAGGCTGACCCTTTCTTAAAATCATGGGATATTCCCTTGGCGAAGTGCACAACTGCAGCTGTCCAAAAGAATGACCGGAATCCATGGGTACCTGATAGCTATTGTGTATCTGAAGTCTCCCTTTTAGATAGAAGGTTGACTTCTCCCAAAATTTTTGATGACAATGTTGAGGACAATATCTTCAGTCCAGAATGGAATGGTCAATCATCTAAAGTGCATAATACGATCAATGGGACTGATGGAAGTATTCCATCTTCTAACTTTCATGAATTTAGGTATGATGACAATGACTTCACTGATACCAAACCCTTCCCGAGGGGATGCCTCTCAGGAAGCAGTTTTCGACTGGAGAGGACTTTGATTCCTGGTGACAAACTGAATATTCACAATAATGTTGTCAGAAGAACCCAAATGCAGGGAATCCCTGATGACGAAGTTGATGTTCTAAAGCTTGACAGTTACATCCAGGGTTCTGATTTTTGTGCAGGAACCTCATTGCAGGCTGAGGTATGCTCTCTGACCCTTCCTAGAGCTAACAATTTATGCATTTCTCAAGATGTATTTCTGTCCAAAGATTTTTGTTTAGAATATAACTTTTTTTTTTGGACATTAGTTAGCTGAAGAAAATATACACGCATCGCATTTCAACAAGCGTGTGCAGAAGTTTTTCCCAATTTATCAGACCAGAAATTCCCCAAATTCTCATGTGACCTCCAGTCCCATATTAGCCACAGAATGGGATGTTGATTGCTTCATTGTTAAGGATGCAGTTGAAAGGAGCTGGAGATCTAGAGATAGGACACCCTTCAGGGATTTGGCAGATGGTGAGGAAAGAGGCTGGGAATTTGATGATGATATTATGTTGAAAGGTTCCAACAAAAAAAATGACTTCTCAAGTTGTATTGATAGTACACTGACAATTGATGATGTTTTTGATACAGGACTAGGCCTTAGTAAATTTCTTGAAAAACCAAGTTATTTTAAACATTCTTCTCCTGTGAGTCCAGATATGCACTCTTGTCAAAAAGATGTTTTTAATTGGAGATTATTTGGAAAAGTTTGTGAAAAAGCTTATGAAAGCCCCGAGCTTGAGTTTGGACATCAAGCTTTCAAACAGAATTATCTTTCTATTGAAAGGCCAAAAAGATGCAAATCAGCTCCACCTTTCTACAAAAGAAAGACTAGTTTCTATTGCCTGGACCAAAGAAAGGCAGAAAAGCTTAACGCCACTAGTTTGGATTGCCTGAACCAAAGAAAGACAGAAAAGTTCAATGCCACTAATTCCTATTGCATGGACCAAGGGAAAGTAGAAAAGCTCAAGGCATCGGTCTTCCTTGACACCCCCCCTCATTTAGGTATTTTATTTCAAAATTTATTACCAGCAAGATTTTGTTGTCACTATGAAGTACTAATTTTGTGCCCTTGTACCACACAGAACTAGATGAGCCGAGAGATTCCAAACGTTTCTTTGGTACAAGTAATCTGATTGTTAAGCCATGTCCTGTTAATGACTTATTGATAGGAACCAGGTGGAGAGCCATTCCTTTCCTCTATAAATTTTAAGGTTGTAATAGTTGTTTTCAATATAAAGCACTTTTTCCTCACTTTCAGAACGGATACGAAAAGGATTCATGATTTTAAGGAAAATAATAATGAGAACCAAGGAGGAGAAATTTCCAAGCAGTCCCAATCCCTCGATGATAAAGTTACCACATCTGCTATAGGTAACTGCACTATGCATATGAAACTGATTCTTTCTTTGTTCTTAAGGATTTGTGATGACTAATATGAGATTTCAATATTTAGAGGGGGAAGTGGTTCTGAAGCATCCTTATTTGATTAGAAAAACATCGAAAGATGCTTGTGCTATTAATTTCTTCTCATGATTTCTTTGTTCTTAAGGATTCGTCATGACTCATGTGAGATTTTAATATTTAGAGAGGGCAGTGGTTCTGAAGCATCCTTATTTGATTAAAAAAACATCGAATGATGCTTGTGCTATTAATTTCTTCTCATGCAGGTTTTAGTAATTTAATCATTGAGGTAATAGTGTTTGATAAGGTTACTAAGTTAATTGCTCATCCAAAAATTAGCTTTTATAGCTAATTAGCATGCCCACATTGGTATAATTTTGCTGTACTGGAATATTGACTTTTATACGATGGTAGTAACATCTTTATTGGCTGGAAAAATTACTTCAGTGCTTTTTGTCGTCATCATATTAGCTAAATTCTTAAATATCCTCCCCATCTATTTAAATTGCATAGTTTTGACCCTGTTTCACCTCTAGAATTATGCTCAAAGGAAACTCAAGAGTCGTCAGATTTATGGATCAAATGGCAACATTGCTGTCCAGTTGCAGTTAAGTTTGAAACTTAATTTGTTTACTTTAGTTTGATATGAGGCTTTGTTTTGGGGATTTCTTTTTATTTATTTATTTGAGTAACGTTTAATAGTTCTCTCTTTTTTCTAATTTATTTCAGAGAAATTATGAGTCACATGCTTCAGAAGATGAAATTAGTATACTTGATATCTCTTCAGGGTTCCTATCTCTTGCCAGCAATTCCTTAGTTCCCAATTCCATTGATAAGAACTTCCTTGAAGATGCCAAGGTTCTTCTACAGCTGGATAATAAATTCATACCAGTTGTTTCTGGTGGCACGCTGGCTGTTATTGATCAGGTTAGTTCACTTCCTTTTAGGTATTTTTTTGTTTTTTCTGGTCCTGGGTCTGCTAGGTTGTTTTCAGTGAGAGACAATTTTTCCTCTTTTTTCCTGTACACGGTCACCAAATTAGTCAGTGGCTGTGAAGTTCTAACTAAAAATTTGTTATGTTTTTCAAGGAGATGGAAGCCAAATGGTTTTTGTAATGCTTGGATGGAAATCCTGTTAGACTGTACATGTGGCTGATTGTTCAAGTAGACCGATAGATAAATGCAAGAATCTTGGCAGAATTAAGGGTTAAGATTGATTTTTTCCATAAAAAATTAAGGGTTAAGATTGGTAGCTGAAAAGCACGCATCATTATATGTTTTAGATATGCGGATAAGTATTATTAATGAGTTGGGTCCAATCATCCATTGTTGGAGTTAACAATTGAGAATGATTGGGTTATAAGTTTGGCGGATACCTATGGTTATAAATAGAAGTTATTTCTTGATAATTTATGTCTTCCTTTTAGTGGTGGTCCCAAGTCTACGACCTTTTAAGAGCTTTTAGTGAAAAGAATCTCTGCCAGATTGACTAAGTGGAAGAAAATTCCTATTATTAAAGGTGTTGACTAACTATTATCTAAAAGCTTTTGCATTGCGTTGCTGGATATGAGGTAAAAAAACTGTTTTCGAGTAGCTTGGGCATTGTGCTGTCAGGAGATGCACTATGGTGCCATTGAATTACCACGTACTTGTTTTATTCAGTGTGCTTCAACATGCCTCATGGTGCAAAGGAAGCATGCGCTGTGGTGTGAGGTCCACTATGGTGCCAATGAACTACCATGTAGTTATTCGGTGTGTTTTAACATGCATCGTGGTGCAAAGGAGGTTTGTGCTGTGGTGTGAGGTCCATAGGAGATGAGAACATTGTAGCCAAAAAGAGAACAATGTACTTGAGGTTTGGACTTGATTGAGAGAAAATAGAGATGGAGAACCATTTGTATATGTAAAGCTGAGACGCATTCGGGCGTGTTTCTTAATTGTTGTCTTGTTGTAACCCTCATCATTAATAGAGGAACTTGAAAAGTCTGCCAGTGGCAATGTAATCCAATTAAGGATGAAATTATAAGTCTTTGGTGTATATTTCTTCTCTTGGCCTTTTTACCACTATTACCATAGGAAGTGGAGTGTCCGTGTCGGACACGCTCCGGACATGTGTCGGGCAAAAAACGTGTCCGTATTTTTATTATTTTTTTTATTATCAGACACGGCAAAGGACACGGCCACAAAAAATTATATTTTAAAAAAAAACCCAAACCTAATGTCAGTACTCTCCCCCCCCATCTCGATTACTCTCTTCTTCTATCCCTCTCTTACTGCTTTGCCTCCCACAAATAACCAACTTTACGCCTTTGCTGCCAACGACCAAATCTCTCTGCAGTGCTGCCACCGCCACCACTCGCCGTTAACACCGAGACCCACTTGTCGTTGAGACAGAGGAGAAGAAGTAGAAGAAAAGTGAAAAATAATGATTGGAATAAGAAGAGTTAATAGAGCCTGAAGATTAAGGAGAAAAAATAAGAACGAGGGGAATGGAAGAAGAAAAGACAGAAGGTGGAGATGATGGAGAAAAGTTAGAAGCATTAAAGATTGCATGCTGGACCACTCCTCCATGACTGACAAATGACAACTACTCTCTCCAAATAAATACTCCATTTAACTCTTGGAGTCTAATAAATAAGCATAATTTAAAGCTGGTTTTAATTTTTAGGTCTATTTAATATTTTTTATTTTAAAATTTAATTATGTAATTATTTTTATTTTATAGATAATACTTATTTAATATTTTATTATACAATCTCGTTTATCTACAAAATGTTGTATAGTTAATTTATTTATATTTTAATATTTTTCTTTAAAAAATAACGTGTCCCCCACGTGTCTGTGTCCTATATTTTTAGAATTGACGTGTCGCCATGTCCGTATCGTGTTGTGTCCCGTATCCGTGTCCATGCTTCTTATACCAGTGTTATTGTCTCAAATTTCTAGACACCAACCTTCCTACTTATCTCTTTTCAGGCTAGCCAAGGTGACAACATTGACAATATGATATTGTCAATATCACAGGGTATTTTACGTGGGAAGGAGCAAGCCTTCTCTTCCTCGAAACTTGAAAGGCCTCTGTATAGTCAATATTAGAGTGAAAATAATTGCACTCTTATCTTATGAATGGAGATTTTCTCCATAAGAAAGTGTTCTTTAGAGGAGGGTGATTGTTCCAAAATACGATATTATTATTTTTTGGTGTAAAACAAGAAGAATTCCTATTGGAAGTTCGCCCTTGGTTTGTCATAGTAAATGTTGGAATATGGTAAAAAAAAGAAGTTCCTTTTTCAAGTTGGTAAAGATGCAAGAATTAGATTTTGGGAAGACAACTGGATGATCAACTCCCCATTTTATAATTTATTTCCTAACGTCTACTTCAGTTTTGAAGCAATAGAGATGCTCATTAAAAATTTTTGGAACAAGGAAAATCGAGGTGTATAAAGAAAATCGGCCATCATGGGATGGCCTAGTGGTCAATAAGGACTAATCTAAATAGCAAATGGCTTAGAGGGAATGAGTTCAAACCATGGTGGCCACCTACCTAGAATTTAATATCCTACGAGGTACCTTGTCAACCAAATGTGGTAGGGTTAGGCGGTTGGCTCGTGATTAGTCGAGGTGCGTGCAAGTTGACCCTGACACACGAATATAAAAAAAAAAAAAGATATCTCTGGCTTAGAAGGAATTTATTAGGAATTTATTTGGTCCTAAAGTTGGAAAATGGACCTTGTTTACCAAAAAAAATTGGAAGAGATTGACCTCAGTGAAAATGAGGATTATGTGTGCTGGAATTAGTCAAATTGGTTTCTTCCTCTAGTAAGTCTACTGCCTCTAGTCTTTGTACTAGCCCTGCTACGTTGGAAAATAAGGCCATATCTTCGATTTGGAAAGAGAAGCTACAAAGGAGATTAAGTATTTCCTTTGGAGTTTGGCTTGTAGAAGGCTCAATACCAGCTGTAGAAATCAGAAGAGGCAAATCCTAATTTCAATCTCTCCTAAAATATGCCTCAATTGTTGTGTTGAAGAGGAAAACAGGGACCAACTTTTATTCGTTGCCAGCTGAGTTAACATATTTGATTTTATGTTTCGTGCAGTCTTAAACACACTACTATTGCTACTATTTTACTTCAAGAAACTCTCTAGGGTAGGTGGCCCAGAGCAGGCCGGTGGCTTCAAGATCTCTTCTGTGGTCTCTCTGGATGGAAAGAGATAATAGATTCTTTTTCAGGTGACAAGTACAGGGTTGTTTTCTTTTTTAATCATTTTGACAAGTACAAATGGGGCCTTTTGCTTCAGCTCCATTCATTATTATCCTCAACCAACCCTACGGATAACTTTGCAAACCAATGGAGTTTTCATCTCTAGAGAGAGTTTTCAATTTAAGGCATTTTGTCAAGTCCACCCCATTATTAATGGCGCCATCGTCGTCAAAAGAAGGAAGCCATTTGTAAGCTTGGAGCGCCATTTGTAAGCTTGGAGCAGCTCTCCCAACCAGAGCTACACAGTCGTCATCCCCATTGCCTTCCCAGGGCACTCCCTTCTCACCGCCCCAAACGAAGCCAATCTTAGATCACTCTCCATCACCTCCTCCCCCATGAATTGATTGGGGTCGAACTTCTCTACCTCTGCCCACACCCACCCCTTCCCCCATGTTCACCATCGCCATTGTGCTGGCCCGGATGAAGCTCCGACCGACATGGACGTTGTGGACAGCCAGACGGGCCCATGACAAAAGAGGGCTAGGTGGGTGCATTATTAAACACTCCTTCACCACATACTAAAGAAATGAGAGATTTGGAATGTCGGAATCGGAAATGGTTATGGATTTTCTCACCACCCCCATCGTGGAAATCATAGCACCGTCCAAAAACTGTGAGTGCTTTGTACTCCTTTTAAAATTTAATGGAAGTGGTCACTCCGGTTGAAGATTCCAAGCAACTCGTAGCCTTCACTCACAAGTTTCTCAAGCTCCACCCCATCTCCCCCATCATGAAAATCATAGCACCATCCAAAAATCGGGAGTGCTTTGTACTCCTTTTAAAATTTAATGGACCAGTCTGGTTTCTTAAAAAAAAAAAGAGAGAGACTAGTTTCTGTTTTTATTTACTTGCATCCATGGCTTGGTTACAACACATTCTTCCTTGTGATTTTTCTCACACTATATATATACCAACATATATGTGCTCACCAATAGACTATGCTTCTATGTGCATGGTGTGGGGTAATAATGTTTGAGTGGTGCTTTTCTACAGCATGCTGCTGATGAAAGAATCCGACTTGAAGATCTTCGTCGAAAGGTAAACAAGTTTGTTTGTTGAAATAATTCTCTGTGACTTCTAATAAAGCCATATATACACAGTTGTTGTCTGGCGAAGCAAAGACTATAGCCTATCTGGATGCTGAACACGAGCTGGTAAGAATTTGATGTCTTATGGTCTGTTTTGCTTTGATTGGAAGAGATGTATATTTACCCTGCTGTTTGTTTGTAATAGATGCTGCCAGATATTGGGTATCAGTTATTGTATAACTATGCTGGCCAGGTTAAAGAGTGGGGTTGGATCTGTAATATTCATGATCAAGACTCAAAATCCTTCCAGAGGTATCCTGTGTCTCCCTTGAACCTTCTAAATTGTTCTTTGCCTCTATAAAAGAATATTATCTATCCTAATCTAGCTATGTTAAGCTAGAAGACAACTCAGCATGCTAATGAGAGTAAGGGGCAACAGTTCTTGATTCATTGGGAAATATATGTATTTTTCATCGATAAACTTGTGCCAGGTGAAGACTGCCTAAGTAGTTTCTTTTGGTTTTAATTAAAAAGGACTAATTAAGAGATGATTGGTTTGTTTGATTTACCCGGTTTATTCAAATTGTCTGATTCACCCGGACATCAAGTTTGCCAGTAATATTTGGTTTTCTGTGCAGGAATCTGAATATTCTACACAAGCAGGAAACAGTCATCACGCTAATGGCAGTTAATCACCATATTTTTTGCTTCTTTGATTATTACATTCGATTTTTGGAATCAAAACCAGCAAAGCATTTAGTGTGATGTAATAGCAATTGTCAAGTTTGTGTTTGAAATTTGTAACAGATTTATATTTCTTGTTTGAATTCCAATTCATGTGTATGGCACAGGTACCTTGCATACTAGGTGTTAATTTGTCTGATGTGGATCTCTTGGAATTTCTTCATCAGGTAACTGAGGACCTCGCCTTTTAATACAACTTTTATTTTTCTCAAATATTAATTTTATTTAGCTACATTGTTCCCTTAGACACCTGAATAATTTTGCAATATTGCTATGTTGTATGCATAAGCTTGCTGATACAGATGGCTCATCGACAATGCCGCCATCCGTGCTCCGAGTCCTAAATTCAAAGGCCTGTAGAGGTACATGCTTAGTCTCTTATAATGTTTGCAAAATGCTATGTACTCTGGCAAATTAAACGTTATAGATTGGGTCAACTTGAAACTTTTTACGATATAATTTTAGCTATAACATGGCAAGTTTTGTCATAAACTATGTTTAAAAAGTTACTTCCATAGTTCCATGTAGTGTCTCCTCACTTTGAGAAGTCATTCAATACACTCCCTGCTTACTGTCTCATTTCCGAGCCTAAAGAAAGCAACAATCTGTCGACTGGTAGTGCTGTGTGTGTCTGCATCTTGATTAAAAATTTCTGTGTTAAAATTATTTGATCAGGTGCAATTATGTTTGGAGACTCTTTGTTACCTTCAGAATGTTCCCTCATTGTTGAAGAACTAAAGCAGACTTCTCTGTGTTTCCAAGTGAGTGAATAATCTTTCAAGCCTCTTTTTGAAGTTTTGACAAGGTTCTCTATATTTTCGTTAGTTTTTCTTTTGGGGTTAGGAAGAGGAGGAAGTGACTAGTAATTGAAGAGTATGAGATGTTAAACGTGCAGTGTGCCCATGGACGACCCACGACAGTACCTCTTGTGAACTTGGAGGCCTTGCACAAGCAGTTAAGGGAGCTGGAAGTATCAAACAAAAATGGTTCAAATGGAACATGGCATGGGCTGCGGCAACACGAGCTGAGCCTTGAACGGACATTGCAGCGCTTAAGTTCAGCCGAAGGTTTATAGTGCTGCTGGGAATTGGTGAAGGAGATGGCCATGCCAGTCCGAGGAAGAGGATGGATTGTACAGCTTTATTAGATCATGTATAGAACTAAGTTGGATGATGATTTGTGAAGAAGAGTATGAGCACGAGGCTGTTGATGTTTTTTCAAAATCTTGGAGTTTTGGTTGTAATTCTGCCAATAGAGCTTCTCTACCCTCCACCTAAATAAATACTTCTGCATTATGCGTGTGGTGGATAAATAAAGCAAATTCTTTTACGTTATTTGTTGAAAGAAATATAGGACTTGTCGGATGATTTGTTTTGGTTTTCTTTTGGAAATTGCAATTCTCAAAAGTCAAAACTGGTGATTGGCCATAATTTCTAGATAGATTTTCGTGTCGAAAATGGGAAGACCTAAGAACCATAATTATATCTTACAAAAACACAATATAAATGATTAAAAAAATCAAATAACAATGCATCAATAAATATTTAAATAATTAGTAGTAAACAAACTCATTTTTAAAAAAATAGAGAACTAAATACAAAAATAGTTATCAAAGAAGCATATCTTATAAAGAAAATGGTCCCAACTATGATTTTGTTTTTATAACTAAATATGTTCACTCCCCCTTCTTTTATTATTATTATTTTTTTAAAAATAATTTTAATTGTGAAAATATTTTTAAAAGTAAAATAACAAAATGAAAAAGCGAATATAAACAAACTCAACATTTGAAAATCAAAAAATAGAAAACAAAAACATTATCAAACCAGATATAAAAAGTTCTTGAATTCTTGTTGTGTGCTTGTTCCAAACTTCAATTATCTTTTCTCTATAGGTCATACTTTCAAACAAAAATGTTCTCAGACAAGACCAGAACAATAGGGTGTACCTGTGAGATAGCATCAAACAAACATTAATGGAAGAGAGAAAAAGAAAAAGAAAAAAAAAAGAAAGGAGAATGGCTACAACTAAAATTTAAACATTGATATACACACACAACCGCGGGTAGGATTTGAGGCAGCAAAAATCATAAGATTGATCATACACAGCAACTGGAGTTAATTGCCGATGGCCTTACGAACAAGCTTCTCTGTTATTATTATTACCAGTAGCAGTAGATAAAGCCTTCCAGATAGGGACCAACATTTTCAGTGGTGGGCGTAATTCCTAGAGAGACAGAGCAAGTATTTTTCAACTGGCATAAACAACAAAATATAATGCAGAAGAGTATGTTTGGCTCACTGTTTTAATTTGCTTAGATTTGTATAATCTATGTTTAGATCATATAAATGAATGGATTACAGAATCATTGGGTTTGTGTAACTTGTGTTTGATTCATAGGTTTATTATTCTAAAAAGTTAATACATAGTATAAAAAGGTATGGTTTTGTAAGCCTGAATTTATGAACTCCATGAAATTGAAAAACCTATAACTGGGGATGAGCAAACTTGCAAACCAAATATAGGTTTAGTTTCTCAACCCCAAGTCATGCAAGCCTAACTCGGGAGCAAAACATTTATTTAGTGTGCATTTCCATCTACTACTGCTATATCATTAGCATACATAGCTCATGTGCCAGGTGAGGAAATTTCGAATAAACAATAAAATTACCTTGAAAACCAACAATAGCTTGTCTTCCCCTTGTATAATCAAAGACAAGCTCCAGTCACAAGTAACTGGAGTCACGCATTCAAGGAGAACTGGTTTTAGAAGTTTATCGACAGGCACAAACCGACAGATGACTTTTCCACTACAATAAGAAACAAAGAAACAGTAACTAACTAGGAGAATCTGTAAAAGAAATACACGAGGCATGGCCGTGTGCATGTGTTTTTAATGGCAAATGAACTGCTGATGCATCTATTAGATTCAGCAACGTGAAGCCAGGTTTAAGATGGTCCCAATAACTTCTTTTATATTTTTTAAATGAAGAACTAAAGCTAACTAACCTAGAAGGATTACCAAATCCAAAAAACAAACTTCAGCGTCCAATGTTATATATGATGCCTTGAAAAAGAAAGTTCTTGCCAATGAAACAACTTACTGAAGGAAAAAGTTACCTCCTATAGTGAGTTTCAAGTTGGACTCCAAAATTTGGCATAACCATAACAGACTCTGCACATTTAGACGTCCCCTTCCATCAAAAGGATATGATAACATTATAAAGAATTAGACAGAGAACCTTCTCCAATTCCTCACCTTTTTCAACCGTTTCCCTGAACAACTTCTTGGCAAAGAATACATTCAAGACCAAGCACCAAAAGACGACAAAGATTGATTGGTCCTGTTAAACCCAGAGTCAATGGTCATGCTCTGAAAATAACTTTAACAGATTTCTCAAGTGTGCTGTTCGAATATCAAAAGTAATCCTATCTATTGATACTCTCACTATGGTTTATGTAAATATTTCTGTGAAACTAAGAAAGAGAGATGTGCCTAAAGCGGCATTGAGCTCAAATAAACATCTTAAAAGGGAACATTTAGGCATTTCAGTTCAATCAGTTTCAACAAACTTTGATAGAATATACCTGTAAATGAACTGATATTCTAAGGCCATGAAATTGAGCAGTACATTACATTTTACAAACATACCGAGACTAAAATAACAGTAACAATAAGATCAAATACAAAAATAAAGACAGCAGAGTCAAACTAGTAAGAATTAGAATGATTTCATATTCAAATTTCAAAATTCACATAAAAAATTGAGTGAGAATGAGATCAGCAACAAATTACCTTGAGTAGCAAAAAACAGAACGCAAGGGCAGCAAAAATACACAAGAGGAAACCCTTTCCACCACCCTTACTCCTAAGAACAACGTGGTGGATATCAACTGCTTCAGAAGGCCATTTACTGTCGCGGAAGTATCCGTATCTCCAATTCGTAATGGAAAACTCGGCCATTTTGGCATTCTCCAACGTGTGCCCTTAAATTTTCTCAGATAATCAGCATTACTCTGGGAGAAGTTTCGGATCAGCAGTACCTGAAGGATTTAATAAGTATAACCTACAAACAATCTTCCACAGTGCAGTGTAACAATTGGCGTTTCAGAATTGATCGCCATTTGAGCTTCAATATACGATCGTCTGACCTCGAGAAGATTGAGTCGCATTTCACCGCAATAGTGACGGCTCGGCCTCCACCTTCGCCTCCGCCGCTGGCCTTATGAGAAAGCCCTCTTCGTCATCGGAGCCGATACGGCAGGCCCAGTTCCAAAGCCCACCCAACTTCATCGCACTCTTTGGGCTTTAGAACACATCAGCCCGTACTCCAGCTCTCTCTCTTTCATAACGATTGGGGGATTGAACTTACAACCTCTTGGTTGGAGATATATATCAATTATCAGTCAGTTATGCTCCCTTTAGTCTTGGTTGGTCTATTAGGTAAGTGTTTTTATTGGGACAACTAGAGGAACAATTATATTAAATAGAGAGTTTTAGTTCAACGCTAGAATTTAATGTGGACACATATGCTCTCCCACCAAAATAGCTAAAGTTATACTACTATTACCCCTAAAATTTTGTGGTAAAAATGTCCTTGAAACAATTCTTTGTTACCACTTGATCTCATGAAATAAAACAGTGAATCAAAATTTTAAAGTTCAAACTTTCAAAAATAAAGTCTGTTAAATGAATACTTTGATATAGAAGAATATGAAAATTGTCCAACAAAATGTAAACCCAATGTAGAAAAGTGGAAAATGAGTAGAAAAATAGGATTGAAAAAAATAAAATATTGTTTTTAAAACTATGGAGGGGTAGCTACATTGGAGACACAATAATTGATACCGTGGCAACCTTCAAACTCACGAGCCGTTTTCTTCTTCCCCAAAAAACGTAATCGATCCTTGGTACTGGATTTTATTTTCTATAGATATGCTGCCGACAGAAAATACTAGAAGGCAGTGTTTCTATCCATATATTGATGCTGTCAAACTCGTAAAGAAAAATTTAAACCTCCCATCACCATCAACCTCGTGGTTTGTGTACGTCCCTACAGACATATATATGGTAAATATGCATGTAGACAGAATAAAGAAAGAGTAAGTACAAACACACACGATACATGGATTTTTCTCGATCAGCTTGGCTGCAAAAGACAGGATGAGAGCATACGACTGTTCGGGTGACCTCTTAATGAGGTTAAAGCTTTCTCCCTTCCTCTCCAAACCTTGTCATTAGGGGTGTTCACGGGTTGGGTTGGGTCGGACTAGGAGTATTTTTGGGATCAACCAGAATTTTCAGGTTGGCCATATATGAGAACCAACGGGTCCAAAATCGATGGCCAACCCAACCCAACCCAAAATTTTCGGGTTGGGTTGTCGGGTTGTTATTTTTTTTCCATATATTTTTCTAACCTCAAAGGTACAAAACGGCTCACGTAGAAGAATCAAAACCTCATTCACCGGGGCTCCTTTCGTGATAATTGATAACTCTCCAAATAGAGAGTTATTTGGGTATAATGTTGGATAAATTAGCTAAAGATAGCATCACTTGCACCCTTATTCACTGAGTTTGTGCTAAAAAAGATCACAAATACTAGCTTTCTACATTGTAGTATTGTCAATTGCAATTTAGCTAATTTAGGTGCATTTTGCTACAGTTTTGACAATGCTACAACATCAGATCCAGATTCAGAAAGCAGCAGAAAACTACAAACTGACAGTGAAATGACTGCTCAATGAGATTTACCACGGTAACTCAGAGAAATATCTGGAATTTAGGGTTGGGGCCCACTTTATCCTTTGTGTTGCCCTAAAATTAAGGATGGGTATAAAAGTCCCCTTTTAAGGCAGCCTCTAGAAGAATTCTTCCCCACTCCATTTTGGAATCATCCATCCCACTCTCTAAGAAAACCTCTCCAGTTGCTCGTGGAAGAGGAAGAAGAAGCCTAGAAATCTGCTGCTGAAACAAAGAACAAGAGGATTTCGCTTTGAGCTGAAACCTTCAGTTCATTCTCTTCATCTTTGAATCTCTTTATTTTATTTTCATTCTAGTTTTTATTTGATTTTCTTGTATGGCTTTGCGTAGCTAATCTAATTTGTGAGGGGGAGGTTGTTGTGAACCCTTGTGGCTGATAGACTTTGTTACTGTTTTTAAATGATGAAGAACATTGAGTTGAAGTTGTTTTATAAATTTATTTTCAATATGCTTGATCACCATGTTGGAATATTTTCTTGTTATCTTTTGGAAAATCGTAATAGGAAGCGAAATACTTCATCTCGAGCTAGAGTCTACTTGAGTTTAGCATGTGGTGACTTAGGGATAAGAATCACCTAGCTTGGTCATGAAAACTGTGCATATATGCTGTTATTGTTTGTCTATGAATGTTAATAGTAGAAAATCTGGGAAGATTCCATGTCTGTTTGGCCAATGCTCTAGCATCGTTTATGTTGTAGCATCATCTGCTTAAGTCCACAAGAGTCACTTCTTACTCACTTTAATATTAGTATTTTAGTTCATATTTGCGCATTTTCCTCAGACATTTTGCTGTCATATGTCTTTAATTCATTTTAACAGTAGTTCATTGGTATATTGTTTGGGTTGATTTACTCTAGTTTTCCTATTTGTTATAAATATTTTGCTTGTTTAAAACCCCCCATCTTAAGTGATTATTGAAGTGTGTAACAATCAATCCCTGTGGGTACGAACTTTTTATTACTTGCTGCGCCATTGCCGGGGATTAATTTCGTTTTACACTTCATATTTTTGCTTAAGATAATCTGTGCTAGAAGGATTTCTTGATCTTAAGTACTGTTTGGTGGATTTTGAAGGTGGATGCACGATCTACAAGGGCGGCGATGACGATGGGCTGAGACGGTGACGTGAGCTCCAAAGGCGGGCGACGATGGGAGCTGCGAAGGACGATGGCGATGAGAAACTTGAGTGAGGGAAGAAAATGGAAGAGAGAAACTTGAGAGATATAAGAAAATAGAGGAAAGAAGCTCGAGAGAAGGAAGGAAATGGAGGAGAGAAGGCTTGAGAGAGGGAAGAAAATGGAGGAGAGAGGTTTGAGAGAAAGGAGGAGGGAAAGTGAGATTGACAAGATGAAAGATACTGTAACTTAAAATGAATGACTAGGATTAAAAGTAATAGAGGGTTGAGATTAAAGATAAAAAAAATATTATATATTTATAAATATTATTATATTATTTATAATTAAAAAATATATAATATGCATAAATTCGAGTTGGGTTGGGTTGACCCGAATTTTTAAAGGTTGAACCCGAGGCCCAACCCAACCCAAACCTTCATCTAACGCAACCCAACCTTTATGGTTTGGGTTGGGTTCATCAGGTTCGTCGGGTTGTTGGGTTTTTTGAACACCCCTACTTGTCATAGCTAATATTGATTTCATGCTTCTTCCAAATGTAATCAATTATGTCACATGGACTACAATGTCTCTCGTCGTTCATGCTTAACATTATCTTCGCACATTCACTTATCGTTGTTGCTGTCGCTTGCCTATGGTCATTACGAACAGGATCAATCAAATAAGTGTGCTACGATATGAGTTGTCCAAGAATCAATAATTTACTGTTGTCGTATTAAGAGAAGCGAATATACCAGTTGCATGGTTCTTCGATGCACCTTACAACCAACTGTTTCTAGTTAGATTTGACGGTTTTAAACTGAAAACTTCCTTTTAATGCAATCGCAGAAAAAGCCTTCTTCAATTCTTCTTGTTTTAGAAAATATAAAATTATTCCAACAAGAAATTAGATGGAGCACAATTAAAATCAATAGGGTCCATGAAGATAAATTTCTTCCCCCCTGAGGTAAACTAGTGATGTTCGCACTTTTGCTGCCCTCGTAGATGGCATTTTATATACGAGGTCAGTATCCACAACTATGCAGCAGTCGCTATCCATTATATCCGACAAAAGCGATATGACCCACACCACATCCCTATCTACTGATTGAATTAGGCTTCGAAGTGCCTTAATCAATCAAAAAGCTATTGATTTAAACCATCTCATTTCATTTTGGCAAGAGACGTTCATTTGGTTCTTATCTTTTAATTATTGTTCATTCTAATCATTGTCTTCAAAATGTCCGTTTTGGTCCATGTACTTTTACAAAGTGACCAATTTAGTCCTTTTTTTTATAAAATTTTATACACAACGAAAACCATTTAATGCAAATACACTTCGATAAATTTCAAGAAATTTAGTGAATAAAATGACATACTAAAATTGTGATAGAAAGAAATTAAATAATAAAGACGAACATAAATGATCTCTTTTTAAAAGTACATGGACCAAAATAGATATTTTGAAAATATAGGGACTAAAATGAACAAAATAACCGAATGGACGTTTTGATAGTATAAAGACCAAAATAATATTTAAAAATCATTAATTAAAAATTTTCGGTTTCCTTTTTTATTTCTAAGTAACTTCTCTTTTTTTTTTTATTAATTAGAAGCTTGTTGTACTAAAATATAATTGGTAAAGTATTTTTAAAAAATCAGTTTTTTTTTTCAATTAAACATGTAAAAATATAAAATAACATATAGGTTGGAAACAAACAGGTCAATATTAAAAAAAAAAATACACATGACCATATCTAATGCAATGTATGGATCAGATCAAGTCGAGCTTGAGTTGGCCTTTAATGCACTTGATAACATTGTGTAATCCAGCTTAATTTCGGTTTTTTTTTCTTTACCTTAAAATGATTTATGTTATTTATAGAAAAATTTGACGAAGTATATATATACGCACATAGCCTTTTAAAGTAACTTAATTAATACCACAAACACATTTTTAAGGAGAAAAAAGAAAATCGTTTCAAAAAAAAAAGTGGAGAAAAAAGAAAATCTAATTACTTAATTGGTCAAAAAATATCAAATATAGATATTGAGAGATTGAATTTTCGATCTTTAGATAATAGTAAGATAACTTAACTGTTGATCTATGCTCATATCGACTACTTTATTATCATTACTAATAATAAAAAAAATATTATTTTCCTTTTTAGATAAGGGTGATAAAATGATTCGGCATAATACATTTGGTTGTGTAATAAGATTTAAATGGTAGCTCCTAATCGACTAAATTTTATTAGTTGAATCGTCATGAATGTTATAGGACTTACTAATCTAATATAAATGAGTAAGAGAGTTGTATAATAATATAAAGGATCCTACTATCTAAGGTTTAAATTGAGATATAACTTGTTATAAAAAAAAAAGATATATATAACAAATTGGGGGTTTGAACCTCCAACTTTAAAGAAAAGAGTAGGTGTCAAATATTACTCAGGTTGGCAAGAACATATAATTAACATATTATATTAACTAATTAATCATTGATATAAAATTTACTACTTTTATGATATTAATTTATTCATCGTAAAAAAGGTAAGCTAGATAAGACATGTTTGTATAAGATTTAAAAAAAGAAAAAAATACTTGGACAACAAAATGTTGAAACCTAACATAAAAATATATAATACGGTCGACAAGTCATAATCCTCCTAAACCTAATATAGCCTTAAAATCGGCTCATAAACAAAAGTTTAATTGGATGAAAATTGAAATTTTGAATTTAATTATTTTTTTAGTTTAGGTTAAAATTAACTTACGAGCTAAGTGCAAAATAAAAATGGATTCTTTTCCAAAAAATAATAAATATTATATAGCTAAATATTTGACAAATTATATATATACGCACATAGCCTTTTATAGTAACCTAATTAGTACTGAAATACATTTATAAGGAAAAAAATTTTAATTACTTCGTTACCATTTAAAACAAAATTCATATTAATAACAAAAAAAAAAAACCCATAGTATGTAATAGTTTTTTTACTCATAAATTTATTGA
Organism: Momordica charantia; assembly: GCF_013281855.1. Taxonomy (NCBI): domain Eukaryota; kingdom Viridiplantae; phylum Streptophyta; class Magnoliopsida; order Cucurbitales; family Cucurbitaceae; genus Momordica; species Momordica charantia. Next base: position 22,862,955 of record NW_028275158.1, on the reverse strand, counting down.
TTTTATTAATTGGTCTAGACATTACTTACCTTTGTTCAAATTAGAATTCTCTTAATCCTTCTCAAACTAAAATAAATTATACTATTTTGAAAATTAAAATTACAAAATGTTGGATGAAAATGAAAACGAAAACGAAAACACTACTCCTAGACATATTTATGAGCTGATTTATATATATAAATATATATATATATATAGAGGAGTGATAAGATGCAACTCTCGACCTATTTAATGAGGTTCGTATAAGTTTACGACGATTTAGATGGTAACTGCTAACAAAACATAATGAATTATATCAATTGAGTCGTCATGAATGTTACATCGCTTAAGTACAATTAAGTATGAATGATTAAAATAGTCGTACAACGACAAACAATGCGAACATTTATATATAAATTAAGCGGTTATTGATCATTCGTTAAAATAGATTTTCTAGTTTCTATCGAAATAACTAATTAATCATTAATAAAGTTTAATACTTTTAAGATCTTAATTAATTAATCGTTTTAATTTATTGCGTCTATTTTCTTTTTCTTTTTTTAATGTTTAACCCAATTATACCTATTGAATGAATTGTAAAAGTAAATGTTGTTTGTGTGTCTTAAGACTACTGTTCAACATATATGTAATTTTGTAAGAATAAACTACTTTAATTGTTAATTATTTAGAAAAGGGGCATTCCATGAGAAGATTTGCCAAAGAAAAAGTGAAGAAAAAAAATAATATAAGAATTCAAATATCTGTTGTGAAAACTTTTTACCCTTATTAATAATAAATTTTTAATTTTTTTAGTATAATATGTAGAATGAAGATTTGAGCTTAATATTTTGAAAATAAGTATCTAGTTTGAATTATGTTTCTATTTACATTATATATTTTTAATTTAATTTCATAAAAATCTAAAATTTAGATAAATGGTAAAATTAGTATCCAAATTAGTTAAAATTTTAATCTTCCTAAAAAATGATTTTAGCAACAATGGGGTATTTTTTTTAGCTGAATATGGTTTTTTTAGGCCGTATTGATTATTTTGTACACCTAAGTTTGAGAATTTTGTAACTAAATTCAAGTATATATTTACATGGTTGAGTCAAAACATTTTTTTAACTTGATTTTGAGTGTTCTATTGGTCGAACAAATAGACAAATCTTCTAATTTAACTAATTTGAAGAAGTATAAATTTCACCCCTCAGAGAAATTTAGAGTTCACAGGCAAGGGCTCGTGTATATGCCCGCAACAACTCCAACCCATTTTTTTGGGTATTTCCAAGGAGTTTTTCTCCATCTTTCTTTGCTCCACCCATAATCGCCGTAATTTTAAGATATGTTCTATTTGATTGGCTAGTTGTGGTTAGTGTAGCTAAATCCAACCAACTATAAACTCATTTAAGGATTGTTGCTCGAGGAGAATAGTGCTACTTCATAAATTTATCATTTTTAATTTATATTATTCTCGACTTCATGTGTCATGCTTCAGTTGATTAATAGACAAATATGTGACATAATCAACTGATGTTCCTTGTATTGGAGAATTATATTTATACAAAATAAAGCATAAGAATGAAGAACCAGACACTTATTAATCTCATGCATCCTGAATAGAAAGCTAATATCATTAAAAAATCTAGACTTAAATTGATTTACTAAATTAATTATAATTACATGATATTAAAAAGCATAAAACTATTCTATACCTCCTCTAATTTGAATATAGCTGAACTAGTTTAAGATATTAATAACCTTCCTTATTGGATGAAATTTCAAATTCCTACCCCAGTCTCATATACGTTCCCGACATATTACATTATCTCATACTTCTTTTACATCATTTTTTCAACCAAATTCTCTAACATTACTCTATAAATACATGCATAACCTTAAGAAGAGAGTCACCACACCCAGCAATAGTTGCATTCCTTCCCTTCTGCTGCTATTCTCAATTCTTCCATTTCTCTCTCGTCATCTTGCAATGGAGAAGAACACGAATACCAATGCCAATGTCAATTCCAGTACTGCTCCACAGACCTCTCCCGACCAACGCCACGGCGGGGAAAGGTCTCCGGTGACTTCTCCATCACTCGCACACAACGTGGATATCAATAACCCTCCTCCTCCCGCCACCATTGTCGTCATCGAACTCTCCTCCGACACTCCTCCGCCGCCACCTGTAGTAGCTCCTGCAGCCGACACAGGACGACACTCCTCCGCCACCACTATAGATGCTTCGGTCGATGTCGGGACGTCGTACGGAGGCGGTTCCGACATCGACCAAGTGAAAAAGAGAGGGCGGAGTGATGTGAATAACCCGGATCAGGCCGTTCCCAAAGCCTCCAAAAAGAAGGGAGAGCTGACGGAGGTTCCAAAAGGGGAGCCGAGATGTGCCACGTGCAACAAAGTGTTCAAATCGTGGAAGGCACTTTTCGGGCACTTGAGGTCTCACCCGGAACGAACCTACCGTGGAGCTCTTCCGCCACCCACGGCGGCAGAGCTTGACATCCACCGGTGCCAGCAGCAGCTGGCTTCCACTTTGCTGACGGCGGCTCAGGCGGCGGCTTCCAGAAGGAGACTGGACATCGACCTGAACCAGCCGTCAGCCGCCGACGAGGAGGACCGCACCGGCGTCGGCTTCGATTTGAACGCCGAGCCCCCGCCGGAGAGCGATGACAAGGATTGAGAACCGGCGAGTGTTCAATAATATCCAAAACTAACATCAACACATTTTTGTGTAATTATATGAATAAATCCACCATATTTTTTGCTCCACCATTTCGAACGTTGTTCATTTCCGGGCCAATTCCTTTTTTTTTCTTTTTAATTTTTAAATAAATAACGCCAAACACCGAGATCATGCATGCATGCTGAGGAGACACTGGGCTGGCAACGCCTGCATTTGGAAAATAATCTCTCACTCTATTAATTAAATTAACTAAAACGGACATGTATACTTTTCTCGATAAATAAATAAAACCATTATATATACGTAATATGTTATGTGATTCTTTTTTATTAGTTTGTTTATATTAATATTAAATAAATAATAAATTTCTATCTAATAAAAAATCACATCTCCACAGGCATATACAACGAACATATACATATACATATATGTATATATGTCATTGGTTGCGTGTATATATCTACCGATATTAAAATTATTTCTACAAGTTTATTTATTTGTATTATATTTTAATAAATAAGTCGGTCTTATTATTATTTTTTGTTTAATAAAAAAATTACACCAAAATGTATGTAAGAATTTTTCACTCATAGTGTAGAGAGAAATTTAGAAAAGATTCATTACATTAGAAAAAATTCGAAAATTTCCTAAAAGTTTAAAAACTTCTGATATCAAGAAGAAATAGCTATTTTTACCATATTCAATAAATTAAGGAATGACGAGACCTATCTGATTGGTTTAATGCTCTTGTTCGGAGATTAAAACCTTTTGTATTTTTAATGAAAAGAAGGAAATAAAATCTTTTTAAAGGAGTATAAAAAGAAAGGAATTACTCACCGTATAGTTGAGGATTCTGAACTTCATTAATCAATAATATAGGTTTCTATCTTCATCTTCTAAACCAAATATACTTTGATGAACGGAAGACGAGGGCCACTCTCAACTCGTTATTATTCGCATATTTATTTTGTGAGTGATGAATATTAACATCAACTCTTCTCTTCTTATATAATTGACAATTTATCTTTTAATAAGACAATATAATTAATATTAATCGATGTTTGGAAGGTTCATTTTATCAAATCTAGTATTTAGATTTGGCATTGCTATATTGAGAAATGCATATTAAATTTTAACAACTAAAATTTGTTGAATCTTTGGAAAAAAACTTTAGTTGGAGTTCAAATTTAATAAAAAAGAAAAACTGATCAAGGTCGAAACAAAAATGAGAAAAAAAAAACACACAGTATTATTTGTCTGATAATTATACTAATAGGGGAAATTATAATTGGTAAAAAAGAAATAGTGGAAATTATAATTATTCCTTCCTCTCAATGTGAATTAATTAATTAATTACAGCCATGGTTTCAAAAGTTTTTATTTATTTTTTTTTTGTATTTTAAGAATATAACATTATTTATAATTGAGGGATGTGGATTCAAATTATCTTCAATTTATGGAGAATGTTACTAATGATTTAACTATGTTACTGATAATTTAACTATTATTGAACTATGAATATTTGTGTGAGGATCTCTTATCATTTTTAATGTTAAAATTCATTTTGAGATCATGAATTGAAGTTTTGAGACCCAAGGAGCCTGTTAAATCACCAATAAATTCAAAAGCTTAAATTGACAAGTCAGAGTAAATTTAATTATTTATAAATATCTTAACACTACTATATCTTCACGAGTCGAACTATCATTAAATTGGCTTTTGTGACATAAGGGTCTTAAATTTACCAAATTAATGTAGATAGAAATTTCAATCACCTTATAGAGCTTTAGAATACCTTTATATTTGATATCGACATTTTGAAGGTCTACGATAATTAGGTGCTAATTAACTCTCTTATCTGCTCGCCACTCGATATAACTCTCAATTTACAAGGACTTCCTCGGTTCATCTACATTCTACCTATATGGAGAAATTAGCCCAACAACTAATTTATAATTTTCATAACTAAAGGTAATTTATGAGTTAATTTCAGAAATAATGTAATTTTTAAAAAATGTTACAAAAATAATGTTACTTTCAAAGTAATAACCCAAAACGAATGTAAATTAAATAAGAATTTAGAAAATTAAAGCATATATCTAAACTATGGATAACAATATAATAATTTATTGTCAAAGTCATATGATTTAAGGGTGTGAAGTGGATCTAACATTGAAGTTGAGGTGGCCAAAATCGCATAATAAGTGATTTCGTTAATTATATGGTGTTTTTAATTTTATTTTATTAATTATATGGTGTAGTCAGTGTGTTCACTTTCGATTTTCTACCGCCTCAGCACATTCGGGTCTGAACCATGATGGTGTACATCATTCTAAAATAAGACATCTAACAAAGATTTATAATAGACATACGAGAGAAACTCCTTGAATATTGATAAAATTTGGACAATTTTTCAATTTATGCATGTCATCTTGTCCATGACCTCAACTATGCTAATTTTTCTTTATATTGTTCCAATTTTATCGAATGTCCCAAATTTTTTTCTTATCCCAAATTTTTTTCTTATTTACTGACATATATATATTTAAAATCTTTATATTTTTTAACAAAAAAAAGATGTTATGTTTAATACTATTTCTTTACTCATAAAAAGTTGTTTTTTTATTAACTATTTATATATGTTTTCAAGTTTTTACTTTTATTTAAAAAAAGAGGTTATTTTTGTTTTAAATAAAAATAATACCTTTGTTTGAAATAATATAATATAAAGAAAATAATATTTTCATAAGAAAAATATAATAACTTCTTTTTGAAATAACATTTTTCTATAAAAAAAATTAAAAAATAAAAATTTTATAGTAAACAAATTATATAAACTAACAACCTTTTTGTTAAAAATATAAATAGTAAGAAGAAAATATATTTTTTCTACACAAAAAAAGTCATATAAGAAACCATTTATTTTTGGTTAGAAAAATATAAACAGAAACAGTAAACGGAAATAATCAGTAAATAAATAAATAAGATATTAAAAAACAAATAAGTGCATGAAGGTTCGAACCATTGCCACGGAGGAAATTATTGAGGGACGTGGAAATTGTTGAGAGACATGCAACCATACCCGCGAGGGTGCCCGATGAATCCGACGAATCCAATCCAATCCAATCTGTAAGGGTTGGGTTGAGTTGAGATTTTTCCAACCCGATCGAATTGGGTCGGGTCTCGAGTTCACCCTTAAAAAATTCGGGTCAATCCGACCCAACCAAAATTTATGCATATATATTATTTTAAAATTATAAATACATAATATGATAATATCTTAGGTTTTTATTCAATTTCAGCATTCTATCTAAATTCAATCTTGACCTTTCATTTTCATAGTCCTCTATCTAAATTCAATCGTGACCCCTTCATTCGAGGATTTTCATATTATTTTTTTATCTCAATCAAACCTCTTTTCTCTCCTTCATTTTCTTCTCTCACTGAAGCTCTCTTTGCCTCTCCTCTTCCCTTCACCATTTTCTTCTCTTACTCAAACTCCTTGTCACCCCTCCTCCTCCCTTTACCATTTTCTTCTCTCACTCAAACTTTTCGTCGTTGTTGGTAGCTTTCCGTCGCAGTCATTAAATCTCCGTTGAAGCAGTTCTTTATCGTCGCTGCTCTAAAATTCGTCGTCGTCGTTAGCAGATCCAAAAGCTTTGTCACGTCGCTATGAAGCCCGTCGCCCCTGTGAAACTGGTCGTCGGCCCATAGCAATCTCCGTCGTGAAGCAGCACTCCGTCGCTAGCTCGTTGCAGTAGATCTCGTGACCCGTAGCCTCGTCTCCGTCATGAAACAGTTCTCCATCGTCAGCCCACTGCAGCAACTCCAACCTGACAACCCGATCCAACCTAAAAGTATTGGGTTGGGTTGGTCATCCCATTCAAACCCGATGGTTCCCATATATGGCCAACCTGAAAATTCGGGTTGGTCCCAAAACCCTCCTTAACCCGATCCAGCCCAACCTGTGAACACCCCTACCTACCCCAAAATATATATCGCCTAATGTGTTTCAACTTTCAATTCACGTTCCTTGCTTCGCAACTTTTTAATAATTAATTTACAAGGTTTATTATTTGCCTCTCGTCTATAAATTAGATTTGTAATCTTTTATTAGTTGGCGTCATTTTAATTTAATTATTAATGTTAAACAAATTGTCTATTTGTAAATTAAAATTTATTACTCCAATAGATTTATGATTCTGATTTGAGAAAATTTCCGAAGAACAAAGAAGCAAGTACAATTAATTCCCTTATCAAATTGTTATCATTCGGGTTCTTCCTGTTAAGTAAATGGAAAACTCAATTTTGACGTATTTTTTATAACTTAAAAAAATAATTTAAAAAAGTTGTGAAATAAAGTTTCTTGACTAGCTGTTTTTTTTTTTTCCTTTTGAAAACGAATTAACTAGCCGTTGAGGTCTCTTTGTCTTAAAAAACAATCTCACGGAACAGTCATCTTTGGTGTGGTCCAACGGTCGTATTTCTCTCCCTCAGGCCTCACTCATATATACTCTCTCTTCTTCATCCGCTCACATTCGAGCAATCACGATGGCAAACAAAACGAATCGATACGAAGCCGAGGCCAAACCCAAACCCTAGATCAATACCAGCGGATTTAGTATAATCCGAGCATTCACGATAGCCTCTGGCCTTCAAACGAGACCAATCGACATGAAGCCAAACCCAAACCCTAGATCAATACCACGCACTGGCAGTGGAAGGAATAGCAAGAAGACCTCTCATCTCGTTGATCAGGTAAGGCCCTCAATTGTTCTGGGATTCTAAATTTTAGGGTTCGCCCCGACTGTTCTATTATGATTTTTTGTTCTATAGTGGGGAGGGATTTTCCGCTTTTATTCCGTTCAATCTTATTTCCTTTAAATTGTTTCGTTTCCCTTAGTTCGTGTCTTACTGCTCTGTTCTGCGCCTACGGATTCTTCTGTTCTGTTCGCCATCTCTACTTGTCTCTCCAAATAACATCATAAAAGATCAAATTCATCTATATTTTTTTATTTTTCTGCGTTTGAAAACCCTAATTATGGATTAGTTTTGATTTGATTGTTCAGGTTAAAGGCCGTGGAAGCAGAAAAAAGGAAGATCCCAGTCGAGGGAGCTTGAAAAAAGGCCTCAGTGAATGAGATTATATTCTTATAGACTAATCGATCGTAAAATTTTCATCTATTTAAATCTTAATTACTTCATTGCAATGATATATTGATGCATAAATTACATTTTTTGAAGCAAACTGTTACAGAGCCTTTTAGCTAATCGATTCCTAAACTTAATTACTCTTTTTTTTTTTCAAATTTAAACTTTTGCCTTATTCCTATAAATGATCTCGGACCTTTTTAAATTACTTCATGTTATTATAGTATGAAGTCTCATTATGAACGTCCTGGACTTTCGAATTACCATTATTCAACGTAAATCTCTAATATCATATCTATAATTATGATATTTGTAACTACTGCTTTTGATCCCATTAATTATATTTGTGTATAGAAAATGTGTTAAGGACAACGGTACCCAGAGTACCTCACGTATCTTCACAATGGTATGATATTGTCCGCTTTGGGCATAGCCCTCACGGCTTTGCTTTTGGTTTCACCCAAAATGCCTCACACCAATAGAGATAATTGTCCTCTCTTATATACCTATGATCATTCCCTTCCCTAGTCAATGTGGGATTTTGTTTGCAATCACCTTACAGAGTACCTCACGTATCTCCACAATGGTATGATATTGTCCGCTTTGGGCATAGCCCTCACGGCTTTGCTTTTGGTTTCACCCAAAATGCCTCACACCAATAGAGTAATTGTCCTCTCTTATATACCCATGATCATTCCCTTCCCTAGTCAATGTGGGATTTTGTTTGCAATCACCTTACAAACCCAACAAAATGAGTGTATGGAAAATTGATGAACAAATACAATCAAAGGTACTCTCTTACACACCCTCCATCTTGATAGGCAGGGCTCTTATATATGAGTTAGTTATTTTCTTAATTAACATATTATTATTTACATGATTTACTTAACTAATTTTCAATTGATTTCAAGGGATTTCAGGTACAGTAAATCACAATTAACTATTGAGCATTTAAACGATAAAGCTAAATATTTTTCCGTCAACAATATTTTAGTAAATGTTGTTCGACTTTTTTTTCATCAAAATTTTTACTCCAAATAATTGTTAGTAAGTTTTGGGTACTTCATGTGGAAATGTTTTGGGTAGTAGAGTTATCAAATGTTATTTTCCTGGTGAGGGTTGTAGGACTCTCGGATTTACTTGCGTGATTGTTTATTCTTCCAATTTTTAGAATAACAATCACTTTAAATTTTTTGGATTGCTCTTCGCACATAACGGGCCTTATTTGACAATGGCAAGGTCTATGGAGATCTTAAGAGATGTTAAGATTGCATGTGCATGCATCAAATAAACTATTTGTATTAATGCACTTGACCTACTCTTGAAAGTTTTGGCAACTATTAGTATCACTGGATTTTGTGATGAACAAGTTTTGAAGAAAGAATTGAAAATATATGCATCTTATTATGGTTTATATGGTTACAAATAATTTAAACATCCACGTGATTTGTTGTTACATTGAAGAAAACCATTTCTTTTCTTCTCCTTTGTTATAGACTAGTTTTGCATACACTTGTGAATGCCAATACTGCATCAGGGTTCTTTTGTCTTTTTATTTTGTAGTTATTGTTCGAGATTTTTTTACAAGAAACCAGTTGAAGTAAGCAAATGCAATCCAAGTTTTTATATTTTGAGTTTTATTTTATTTTGTTATTGTTATTATTATTATTTTTAAACGAGTTATTATTATTGTTGTTGTTGTTATTATTATTATTATTATTTATTTTTTTGGTATAAGAAAAAACTTTTAAGTAAAGAAGAATAATTCGGGTAAGGTTGTTCTTATGAGGAGAAAGGAGAAAATGGAGTTGCATATTGTTTAAGAAATTTCCTGCCTTTTGGAAATGAAGTTTAAAGTGTCTGGTTTTAGAAACAAGAATACATTTGTAAAGCGCATTTGGTAGCACATTCTTGAGAAATATAAAACAAGAGCAGCATTTTGTGGCTTTCAAGAGTTCTTTTTTTTGTTATTTATTCTTGTTCATATTATGATAACTACCATTTTTGTTATTATATATTTGAAAATTAATTAATTAAAAATTTGTTTGATACTTTTAGTATATTTTTTTTCTCAGAAAGTTAGCATTTAGTAATTATTTAAAAAAAAAAAAAGAACATTGATTAGTTTTCAAATATTATTGTATAGAATACTTATTTTAAAACAATGTTGAGCAACACCCAAATAGGCCTTCTTCTTAGCTGTGTAAAATGAAGTATTATCATTGCATTTTCCTGACATGTGCACTTCCGATTTACATACTGGAACTCACCCAAGAAAGTCTTGCATGCAGTCAAGAAATGTGTAATTCGTGATGCCCTTGTACATTCCAAAATCCATAAATTACTAGTGTATACCTTGTTGATGATATGAAAGAATGTTATTTCTGTTTATTTTATTTTATTTTAATTTTTTATTATTTTTATGGTAGGCTGTTCAATATTTCTGTATCCACATCAGTCTGATATCTTTAGATCTATGGCGGGTGAATAGAATTCAGTATTTTGTGAAATTGTTTTGACCTCAGCAAGGACAAATATTAACAGAAGGGCCAAATTCATAAATTACTTTATCAAGTGGCCAGTAGATATATAAAGCCTGGATCCGCAAACTGACCATGTCTTTCACAGCAGGCCTGAAGCACATCCTGCCATTTTAAATTTTGATTGCCCTGGATCTTTTTATGACCTAACATTTGAATCATCCAAGAACTTTGTTCAGTTCAAGGTAATTCTTTATTTGTTCTCCAAACTGAGTTCTTCTATTATTTCTGGTAATGAAAATGATTATAACATCTTCTACTATCATTAAGGATTTATGGTGCCTTTTCTTGATGGGGATATTTTTTTTATCACAATTTACTGGTTCTGTAGAATATTCTTGTATCCTTGGATCCTTAGACTTTTCAATCAACCTCTTCTCATTTCCTTCTGTTTTCATTTCCCAAGGATAAATATAATCGTGGTATGTAATCATTAGCCATATCTTTGACGCCATAGTGAATTTTCACATCAACTTTTTGAAGTTATATTTTACATTTGCAGGATCATCTTTGGTCCATACAACCCCCTAGTTACAGAAGATTGGTTGTGGAAGGATGAAGATAACAACATGATATTGAGAAAATCAGGTGAAACTATTTTTAAGCTAAACTTTGTTCTCAAATCAAACTTTGATGATTCATTAAACATATATATGCATACCAAGTAAACTGGCAGTGTAAAAATGGTATAGTCAAGTAGGAATGAAAGAACTATTTGAATTCTCACTATTTTTAAGCTAACTATATGTTTAATGGTATAGTTACAGAAGATTGGTTGTGGAAGGATGAAGATAACAACATGATATTGAGAAAATCAGGTGAAACTATTTTTAAGCTAAACTTTGTTCTCAAATCTCACTTTGATGATTCATTAAACATATATATGCATACCAAGTAAACTGGCAGTGTAAAAATGGTATAGTCAAGTAGGAATGAAAGAACTATTTGAATTCAATAATGCTCAAAAAGATACTAAAGGCCTCCTATTTATAGGAGAAGGCCACAACTTAAAGGGATAGCAACCCAACTAACTAACAACTAATAACAAACTAACTTAAGCAGAGTTAGTTACATCAATTTCCCTCCTCCTAAAAAAAACCTCGAGTTAAGATGCCAAGGTAAAGGAGTCTGGTGCTGCATAGTTATAGATGTCCAATATATTGAATATTGGACTTATGTTGTAGTCTGGAGGTAACTTGATTTTATAAGCATTGGGGCCATATTTCTTCAAATACCTCAAAAGGTCCAAATTTCTTCTTTTGGAGCTTATGTGCAGACCCAGTAGGTAATCTTCCTTTAGTTAAATGTATCATAACAAGATCGTCTTCTTTGTAATTTTGAACCCTCCTTTAGCATCCGCATCTTTCTTGTACTTTGCATTGGCAGCTTCAATGTGATCATGTACTTCTTTATGTAATTGAGTGATCCTCTCGACCATCTAATCAACTTCCAAGCTAAAATCAATAGAAATAGGAATGTTAGCCAAGTCAACGGTTAACCTAGGTAATTTAGTGTAGACAATCTCTAAGGGGGGACTTCCCTGTTGTTTGGTTTTGCATGTGATTGAAGGCAAATTTGCTTGTGCAATAGCCAAATCCCATTGTTTTGGTTTGTCACTGCAAATTCAACGGATGAGATTGCTAAGAGTCCTATTGGTGACTTTCGTTTGCCCATTTGTTTGTGGATGGTTGGTTGTGCTATACTTAAAGGGAAGTATCAAATTTGCGCCAAAATGTCTTCCAAAAGTGGCTTAGGAACTTGACATCTCGGTCTGTAACAATATATTTTGGAAGCCATGGAAGCGAACAACTTCTCTGAAAAATAGATTAGCTACATACATAGCATCTGACATTTTCTTACAAGCTAAAAAGTGAGTCATCTTACGAAATTTGTCCACAATTACTAAAATAGAGTCAAACCCTCGGTGTGTACGGGGTGAATCCAATACAAAATCCATAGACTAGTCTTCCCAAATGGTTTTGGGTGTAAGTAAGGGAGTGTATAACGCGGTGTTATGTTTTGTGCCTTTATTTGCTTGGCAAATGAAACACTTTGATACGTAGCTAAAAACATCATTTCTCAATTGTGGCCAAAAGAACCGTGAACCCATAAGAGTGAGGGTTTTGTCATGGCCAAAGTCAATCCTCCTGTGGGAAGATCTTTAATTAGGGTCTCCCTTAACGAAGTGTGAGGGATACTAACTTGGTCTCCCTTAAAAATATAGCCATTGAAACTCCCCTGTAATCATACTCTTGACATTGGTTCCATATAGTGTCAAAATCTGCATCATGTTGATAAGTTGTATGGAGGGTAGACTCCTTGAAGGAGTGCGAGCAAGGTGCCTTTTCGGCTAAGGGCATCAGCTGCCTTATTTAGAGTGCCATTTTTGTGTTTGATAACAAAATCGAACCTTTGTAAAAAGGGAGAGCCACCAAGCATGCATTCTGCTCACTGATTTTTGGGTATGCAGAAATTTGAGGGAGAAATGGTCGGTGAACAGTATAAATTCTTGACTTAACAAATAATGCTCCCATTGTTTGAGAGCCCAGACAAGAGCATATAGCTCTTGTTTGCAAGTGCTCCAGTTTTGGTGAGATAGACGGAGTTTCTCGCTAAAATATTCAGTAGGGTGTTGGTTTTGGGATAAGACTAACAGCTACTTTGAAAGATCGAGTGAAATTTGGAAGTTTAAGAATTGGGCTTTGTGTGAGTTTAGCTTTTAAGGTAAAGAAACTGTTGGTTTGAGCTTTATCCCAATGAAAATTGCCCTTTTTAAGACAATCAGTAAGAGGTCCTGCTATTGTGCTAAAATCTTTAATAAATTTTCTAAAACATTGTATCCCTTTAATAGATTAGGGTTCTGGCTAGTCAGAGATAGCTTTTATTTTTTAAGGATCCATTTTAAGACCATCACTAAAATATTCTATTGTAAATCCTAAAAACGAGATCTCCGTAACCAAAAAGAGGCATTTTTTAAGGTTAAATTACCAAGTTATTAGTGTGCAGAGCTATGTTTAGGTGTGCAAGGTGATCTTATCTAGTTTAATATAGACCAAAATATCGTCAAAGTAAACAACAATAAACCTATATAAAAAATGTCACTAGTTTGATAAGTGTCCTAAAAACACTTTCCCAAAGTTGGTCTAATGTACGCGTCGGTTGTTTTTTTTTATCGTCTGCTCTGTTGTTTTTATATCCTCCGAACCTTTAACTTTGGAACCAGGGATACTTTGATTTGCGGCTTGTCCAAAAAAGAAGTTCCCTTCTTGGAAGAACTTACCTGATTTTCACCTGGGATCCGTCGTTGATATTGGAACCCAAATTTGTTGGCTTGTTGTTCTTCCACCATGACAGCGGTGGCGATCGCCTCATTAAAGTACCCAATAGGCTGGAGTTGAAGTTTTTCTTTTTGCATGTGGGCCACTGACAAATCGAGCCATCGATATTGTTTATTCTCACCCAGGTTGGTTCTTGCTCCCAATAGGTGGAATTCTTCAATGTACTCAGCAATAGAACGAGTCCCCTATTTGCAGTTTTGGTACTGATTGTATAATATTTGCTCATAGTTTAAGGTAGAAATCGTGCTCTCATCAGTTTCTTCATCTTTTCCCATGTACGAATAGGAGCCTTACCAAAACATTGTCGATTAATTTCCAACTGCTCCCACAATGCTGATGCTCCATCGTTCAATTTAAGAGCTACCAACTTTACCTTTTTGTGATCTGGTGTGGCCATATATCCAAAGAAGCTTTCGACATTTTTAATCCATTCTATAAAGCCCTCGATGTCCATCTTTCCGTCGAAACTAGGTAGATCAATCTTCATCTTGTACTCATTTTGTTATCTATGATAATTGTTATTGATTCGGTTTTGTCTCCTGCCATCTCCCCAGTGTGAAACTATTCTTTGTCGCTTGAGGAGTCATCCGGAAAATCCTATCACTGGAGAAAATGACCAAGCCTCCGATTGTTGGTTTTATCTCCATGTCAATCTTCACCTTATGAATATCTCAAATCAATGATGTATTTTTTTTAGTGCCTAAATGGATGTCTTTGGGGAACAATACCAGGTTCTTGATATGGTCTTGGAGCTATATATCTTTTGAACACCGGAGAAATCTTGAACCTATTCGTCATGAATTTCCAGATTTCTTCGGGGGATAGGGGGAGGGGTTCTTGGATGTAATCTTGGAGCTGGGTGGTGGGTATTGAGGTCAATTTTTAATCCCCCGTTCCCATACCACCTCCTTTCCATTGTTCGATCCTTGGTTGGCTTTGATGTAGGTGACGGATCTATACCACATTCTGCTGGAGGTTTTCAACAGTGCCCTCAACCATCAATAAATGGGCGGTTATGGATCGTGGAGAGAGGACGTCAACAACTTTTCCACTCTTTTTCAGCGAGCGAAGACCTCTCCTCCGAAAGGAATACTCTTTTTCCCCGCCATTCACAAGCCCAAGGTGGTGCTCTGATACCAAAATTGGTGTAGTCAAGTAGGAATTAAAGAACTATTTTAATTCAATAATGCTCAAAAGATACTAAAGACCTCCTCCTATCAATAGGAGAAGACCACGGCTTAAAGAGATAACAACCAATTTAAAAGGCTAACTAACTAACAACTAATAGCAAACTAACTTACTTTGCTATACTTAAGTAGAGTTAGTTACATCAAAAAACAGCCTGGTTCAATTTATGAAGAACCTGTGAAGAGCAGAATCCATTGTTGATTTGTTTTCACCGTCTGCAATGCTTAGCTCTTGTCCGATAGGTTGAATGACAAAAAGGCATGTGAAAACTCACACCCATGTTCAATTAAATTGAACGTCGATGACCAACAAACTTAGTTGGAGTTCAGTTGCCAGGCTGACCAATTAAATTGAAGTCTTCAGATACAACATAGCCCTTGGCAAAGTGCTCAACTGCAGTTGTCCAAAACAATGAACGACATCCTTGGGTAATAGCTATGTTGTATCTGAAGACTTCCTTTTAGAGATAGAAGGTTGATTTCTCTTAGAAGTTTTGATGACAATGCTGAGGACAATATCTTCAATTCAGAATGGAAAAGTCAATCATCTATAGTCCATATCAATATGATCAATGGGTCTACTGATGACAATGTCTTCATGAATTTAGCTATGATGACAATGTCTTCACAGGTTCCAAACCCTCCCCAAGGGGATGCTCCTCAACCGGAGAGGACTTTGATTCCTTTGACAAACTGAACATTCCAAATGATGTCATCAAAAGAACCCAAATTCAGGGAATCCCTGACGACGATGTTGATGTTCTAAAGCTGGTTTTTGTGTAGGAACCTCATTGCAGACTGAGGCATGCTCTCTGACCCTTCCTAGATCTAACAATTTATGCATTGCTCAGGATTTATTTCTGTCAAAAGATTATTGTTTAGAATATAACTTTTTTTGGACATTAGTTTGCTGAAGAAAATATATCCTCATGGCATTTGGACAAGCGTGTGCGGAAGTTTTTCCCAAGTTATCAGACCGGATTTGACCTCCAATCTCATATTAGCCACACAATGGGATGTTGATTGCTTCATTGTTAAGGATGCAGTTGAAAGAAGCTGGAGATCTAGAGATAGGGGACACCCTTCCCTTCAGGGATTTGGTGGATGGTGAGGAAAAAGGCTGGGAATTTAATGATGCTAACATGTTGAAAGGTTCCAACAAAAGAAATTATTTCTCAAGTTGTATTCAATAGTAAACTGATAATTGATGATGTTTTTGATACAAGACTATACGCCTTAGTAACTTTCTTGAAAAACCAAGTAATTTTAAACATTCTTCTCCTATGGGTTCAGATATGCTCTCTGGTCAGAAAGATGTTTTTAGTTGGAGATTACTTAGAAAAGATTGTGAAAAAAGGCCAATAAGAGGCAATTTAGCTCCACCTTTCTAAGAAAGACTAGTTTCTATTGCCTGGACCAAAGAAAGGCAGAAAAGCTTAATGCCACTATTTTGGATTTTGCCTGTACCAAAGAAAGGCAGAAAAGGTCTTTAATGCCACTAATTCCTATTGCATGGACCAAGGGAAATTGAAAAGCTTAAGGCATCGGTCATATGACACCCCACCTCATTTTACCAGCAAGACTTTGTCACTATGAAATACTAATTTTGTGCCCTTGTAGTAGTGCACATAACTAGATGAACCGAGAGATTCCAAACATTTCTCTGGTACAAGTAATCTGATTGTCAAGCCATGTCCTGTTGATGACTTATTTATGGGAACCAGGTGGACAGCCATTCCTTTCCTCAATCAATTTAAGGTTGTAATAGTTGTTTTTAGGATATAAAGCACTTTTTCTTCACTTTCTGAACAGATACGAAAAAGATACCTGAGTTTAAGGAAAATAATGGAGAGAAACAAGGAGGAGAAATTTCCAAGCAGTTCCAGTCCCTTGATGATAAAGTTACCGCATCAACAGATACGAAAAAGATACCTGATTTTAAGGAAAATAATGAAGAGAAACAAGGAGGAGAAATTTCCAAGCAGTCCCAGTCCCTTGATGATAAAGTTACCGCATCTGCTATAGGTAACTACACTGTGTGTATGAAACTGATTATTTCTTTGTTCTTAAGGATTTGTCTTATGATATTTCAATATCTAGAGAGGTAATTGGTTCTTATGTGATTATAATACATCGGTAGAATCTTGTGCTATTATTTTCTTCTCATGCAGATTTAGTAGTTAATCATTTGTGGTAATAGTGTTTAATAAAAAATAGTGTTTAGTAAGGATACTTAAGTCAATTGGTCATCCAAAAGTTAGCTATTATAGCTAATTAGCATGCCACATTGGTTTATAATTTTGCTGTACTCGAATATTGATTTTTATGTGATGGTAGTAACATCTTTACTGGCTGAGAAATATTACTTCAGTGCTTTTTCTAGTCAGCATATTAGCTAAATTCTTAAATATCCTCCCCTTCTATTCAGATTGCATAGTTTTGACCCTGTGTTTCACCTCTAGAATTATGCTCAATGGAAACTGTCAAGAGTCCTCAAATTTATGGATCAAATGGCAAAATTGCTGTCTAATTGCAGTTAAGTTTGAAATTTAATTTGTTTACTTTAGTTTGATGTGAGGCTTTGTTTTGGGATTTTTTTTAATAATTTATTTCACTAACATTTAATAGTTCTTTTTTTAATTGATTTCAGTGAAATGATGAGTCACGTGCTTCGAAGATGAGTGTAGTATGCTCAATACCTCTTCAGGGTTCCTATTTCTTGCCAGCAATTCCTTAGTTATCAATTCCATCAATAAGAACTTCCTTGAAGATGCCAAGGTTCTTCTACAACTGGATAAGAAGTTCATTCCAGTTGTTTCTGGTGGCACGCTGGCTGTTATTGATCAGGTTAGTTCACTTCCTTTTAGGCGTTCTTTGTTTTTTCTGGTTTTGGGTCTACTAGGTGGTTTTAATTTTTTGTTTTCTTTTTTCCCGTACATGATCCATCGAATTAATTAGTGGCTGTTATAACTAAAAATTTGTTATGTAATAAGCTTTGATTGTAATCGGCAATATCGTCTCTCGTTTTCTCCTAAAAAAAAGTAACCATTTTAATTTGGTTCGTGTCATTATGTTAGAGTGTATTACTTAACCAATGTATAATAGAGAGCCTTAAATAATATTTGCATTGAAGCACATGGATTGGCTAAATAAAGTGGGTTTTGGGGTCAAATATTAGAGGGTAGAACATAGCAAGAATTACAATATGATAATCACTTCATTTTTTGGAAGTCTAAACAAAATAGACCTAAGTTTAGAAACAAACATGAAATTAGTCAACTTGAGAAGCCAAATGTGAGACGACAAAATATAAATTTGTTAAAAAATAGGCCAATTGAAATTTTAGAAGCCGAAGTGATTGTAGAACCAAAAAATTTGGCCAATCATAAACGGCCACATCATTATCTATTTTATTTAGGGATTAATTATATATTAACCCTAAATTAAAATTAAAGATAATTTGACAATTAAAGTATGTAATTGGGTCATATGAGTATTGGGCTTGGAATCAATTTGGTTCACAATCTTGGCCCAAAACCTAATTTACCATGAAATAAAGTGGATTAATATTTAAATTTAAATAAATCCATTTAAAGAATTGGGCTTGGCCCAAAATTACCCAAGCCCAATGGCCCACCAAAGCCTATGTAAACCTCTATAAATAGAGGGGACCTCATTCATTTAGAGGGTTCAGAATTTCAGAATGGAGAGAATTCACACCAAATTGAAGACTCTCTTGAAGACTTGAAGATTCGAATACCAACTTGAAAACTTTGAATGCTTGAAGACTTAGAAACTTTCGAAGAACATATAACTTTGATCCAAATTCAAGAAGAAGCATTTCAATCTTCACATCAAGTTCGAGAGAAAGAATCAGAGGATAAAGATTAGAGATTGAATCCACTAAACAACACATACTACAAATATAAAAGTTCAACTCCACGAAATATAATTTCTCCGTAAATTTCATGTGAACAAATTGGCACGCCCAGTGGGACAATCTCTACCTCTCATCTCCTTCTCAAGACTTAAAGTTTTTTAAGAAAATCAATGGAATTTATTAAAAAGGCTTCTACAACAGCTGCTTACATGAGTAACCTTCATATGGGTCATATCACCTATGGTTCCTCTGATGAATTCCAACTACGGGAACATCAAACTCCTCCTGTTGTTGCAAAAAAAGTAATGATGCATCATAACCCCTTATTTGATGACTGATGCAAGCACTATGGATGAAAAAATAGCTGAAATGGAAAAGAAGCTCGCTGCATTGATGAAGACAGTGGAAGAAAGAGATTATGAAATCGCTTCCTTGAAGAATCAGATTGAAACCAAAGATGTTGCTGAGTCGAGTCAAACCCTTGCTATTAAGATAAATGACAAGGGAAAGACTATCGCTCAAGAAAATCAATCGCAATATTCCACTTCGATCGCTTCGCTGTCTGTTCAGCAGCTCCAAGATATGATCACGAACACGATCAGAGCGCAATACGGCGGATCTTCTCAAAGCTCCCTCTTGTATTCTAAGCCATATACTAAGAGGATTAATGACCTGAGAATGCCTGCTAGATACCAACCTCCAAAATTCCAACATTTCAATGGGAAGGGCAATCCCAAACAACATATTGCTCACTTCGTCGAAACTTGTGAGAATGTTGGTACAAGAGGCGATCAATTAGTCAAGCAGTTCGTCAGAACGTTAGAAGGAAATGCCTTTGACTGGTATACTGATCTCGAGCCTGAGACGATCGAGAGTTGGGAACAGCTTGAAAGAGAATTCCTAAATCGCTTTTACAGTACGAAGAGAACCGTCAGCATGATGGAGCTCACGAACTCCAAACAAAGAAAAGGCGAACCAGTTGTCGAATATATCAACCAATGGAGAGCTCTAAGTCTTGATTGTAAAGATAGACTTACTGAACTATCTGTTGTCGAATTATGCACTCAAGGTATGCATTGGGAACTTCTTTACATCCTTCAAGGTATAAAACCTCGCACCTTTGAAGAGCTAGCAACTCGTGCTCACGATATGGAGCTAAGCATTGCTAATCTAGAAAGTAAGGATTCTTTAGTGCTAGACTTAGAGAAAGAAAGCAAAAGTGTTGAGAAAACTTTAAATGAATTTTTTGGTGTAAACATAATCTCTCCCAAGTTGTTTTCAAAAATAAAAGGGAAGAGAATTGAGAAGCAACAAGGAAATAGGAAAAGATGGCTAAGCTGGAAGGAAAGACAAGAAAAGGTCTATCATTTTCCTGATTCCGATATCCCTTATATGTTGGAACAACTACTGGAAACACGGCTGATAGTACTTCCTGAGTGTATACGGCCAGAAAAAATGGGTAAAGTTGATAATCCAAGTTATCAGTCATCCAGTGGAAAAGTGTTTTGTCCTAAAAGAGTGTATCCTAAATTTAGCTCGAGAAGGAAAGATTGAGTTGGATTTCAATGAAATAGCTCAATCAAATCACGTTGCAGTAACAACAAATATAGGCAGCCAAACACCTCAAAGTCTATTTCTACAATAAGGGGATAGACTTGATCCAATTTGGAACGTTGAAGCCTATATTTGTTCGCTCTCAACGGAAGACTTCAAGAAATGTCATTAAAGATGTTGTCAAATCTGTCGATCAGGGAGAGGGAAACTGGGCTACTGTGACTCGTCAAAAGAAACAAAAACAAAGTTTTGCTCGGAAGAAGTCATCTATGCTCAGCAAAGAGCATGGACACCAAGGAAAGAAGGATTCAAGGAAACCTAAATCAGAGAGAAAAAAATAAAGACTCCTTTCGGCCCCAAATATCGGTGACCTTAAAAGAATTCTCCCCAAAAAAATTCTTCTATATCAAAAAGAAGAAAGAAAATCTTGCAAGTTCACATTACATAAATGTGAAAGAAATTGACAACTCTAAAATAACTGAGCGACTTCTGTATTCGATCGCATCAAGCCTTCAGCTACTCGACCTTCAGTCTTTCAGAGGATGAGTATGGCCACTGCAAAAGAACATGTGTTGGGATGTATGTAACACATGTTCTTTTGCTCGGAAGAAGTCATCTATGCTCAGCAAAGAGCATGGACACCAAGGAAAGAAGGATTCAAGGAAACCTAAATCAGAGAGAAAAAAATAAAGACTCCTTTCGACCCCAAATATCGGTGACCTTAAAAGAATTCTCCCCAAAAAAAATTCTTCTATATCAAAAAGAAGAAAGAAAATCTTGCAAGTTCACATTACATAAATGTGGAAGAAATTGACAACTCTAAAATAACTGAGCGACTTCTGTATTCGATCGCATCAAGCCTTCAGCTACTCGACCTTCAGTCTTTCAGAGGATGAGTATGGCCACTGCAAAAGAACATGTGTTGGGATGTATGTAACACATGTTCTTTTGCTCGGAAGAAGTTATCTATGCTCAGCAAAGAGCATGGACACCAAGGAAAGAAGGATTCAAGGAAACCTAAATCAGAGAGAAAAAAATAAAGACTCCTTTCGACCCCAAATATCGGTGACCTTAAAAGAATTCTCCCCAAAAAAAATTCTTCTATATCAAAAAGAAGAAAGAAAATCTTGCAAGTTCACATTACATAAATGTGGAAGAAATTGACAACTCTAAAATAACTGAGCGACTTCTGTATTCGATCGCATCAAGCCTTCAGCTACTCGACCTTCAGTCTTTCAGAGGATGAGTATGGCCACTGCAAAAGAACATGTGTTACATACATCCCCACTCGATCTTCAGTATTTCAAAGACTAAGCATCTCCACGTCAAAGAAAAATCAATCTTTGAAATCTGTTTTTGATCGTCTCGAAGTGTCAAACGATCAATACGAAAGAATGATGAAGACCGTGGAAGCAAAATCATCTGATGAAGTTAATGATGAGAAGGAAATTCACAACATTGTTCCTTCACATATGAAAAGAAAATTCTCCCTTCTCATAAATACAGAAGGTTCCTTAAAAGTAAAACAAAAGCTTTTCATATCAACCAATCCTAAAAATGGAGGATATAGAAGTTGTGATGAAAATGTGAGCACAAGAAATATAAACACTCCTTATCGTAAGAGTCTAAACTTCATGATACTCCTAACCCCGCATGAGTTTAAAAGGTGAACGACCAAAAAAAAATCTTGTATTTGAACTACGTTATGACTTGATCTCTTCCTAGGATACGTAAGTAGCTTAAAGAAATCTTTAAGTTCAGTCCAAGTTTTTATAAAAAAAAAAAACTTAAAAAAAAATATGGCGACACCACAGTAACGCTGCAAAACGTAACCTTACCAAGAGTGACGATACGACGCTTAACCCTATTGAACGCTAGCTTTGTAGTAGAATGAAGTATAATCACTGTGGGCATATACCATCAAATTAGGTTGTGCCCCTCATGATAAGTATCATCCCTCAAACTTGATCTTTGCTTGATGGTTGGCGAAAATGTTGCAGCCGATTGATCGTTGGTGAAGATATTGCAGGCGATTAATCGTTAGCGAAGAAGTTGCAATCGCTTGATCCTTGGCGAATGAATTGTAGCTGCTTGATCATTGACAAATATATTGCAAGCTTGATCGTTGGCAAAGATATTGCACCCGCTTGATGGTTTGCGAAGAAGTTGCAATCACTTAATCATTGGCGAAGAAGTTGCAACCAATTTATTGTTGGCGAAGATGTTGCAGACGCTTGATCGTTGACGAAGATATTGCAACTAATTGATCATTAGCGAATAAGCTGTAGCCGCATGATCGTTAGTAAAGAAATTGCAGCTTTGCGAAAAAAATTGTAGCTGCTTGATCGTTGGTGAAGAAATTGTAATCGCCGAATGTTATCCCTATATATGTGTCATCCTCGAAATGATGGTAACCGTGAGGGATACTTCACCAAATTAGGTGGCCTTGTCCCGCGAGGATGTGTGAGCCGGACAATATCCCTATATAGGCGTCATCAAAAAGGATTGTAGCCGTGAGGGATACTTCACCAAATTAGCTGGCCTTGTCCCGCGAGTATGTGTGAGCCGGACGATATCCCTATATAGGCGTCATCCCTGAAAGGATGGTAACCGTGAGGGATACTTCACCAAATTAGGTGGACTTGTCTCGCGAGGATGTGTGAGCCCGACGATATCCCTATGTAGACGTCACCCCCCGAAAGGAGGGTAGCCGTGAGGGATACCTCACCAAATTAGGTGGCCTTGTCTCGCGAGGATGTGTGAGCTGGACGATATCCCTATGTAGACGTCATCCCCGAAAAGATGGTAGCCGTGAGGGATACTTCACCAAGTTCGGTGGTCTTGTCTCACGAGGATGTGTGAGTCGGGCGATATTCCTATGTAGGCGTCACCCCAGAAAGGAGGGTAGCCGTGAGGGATACTTCACCAAATTAGGTGGCCTTGTCTCGCGAGGATATGTGAGCCGGACGATATCCCTATATAGGCGTCATCCCCGAAAGGATGATAGCCGTGAGGGATACTTCACCAAATTCGGTGGCTTGTCTCGCGAGGATATGTGAGCCGGACAATATCTCTATGTAGGCGTCATCCCCGAAAGGATGGTAACTGTGAGGGATACTTCACCAAATTAGGTGGTCTTGTCAATCCTTGAAGTATCTTTGCTGCAAGAGAGAGGAAAAAAAACAAACAAAAAAGAGAAAAGAAAAATCAAGACGAAGACAAACTTTGATAATTAGGTGAAGCGCGAAAGTTTGATATCTCAATTCCAATAGAAGAAGCGACAAGATAAAGTTAGCTCCTAAAAAAAAAGAACACACTGTTAAAAGAAATTGTTGGGAGAAATACTTTTAAATTGAAAAAAAAAAGAAAAAAAGATACATAAAACTTTGAAATGTAAAAAAAGTTTTTAAAAAAGAAAAAAAAACAAAACTTACAAAAAAAAAGAATAAAAAAAAAAGAATAAAAAGTTATAATTGTTATAATTGAACTCCAATTGTTAGTTTAATTAGTACTTACCGCAACACACAATTGCATAAAAGTAGGAGGGCATATAGTTTCAACAAAAGGGAAAAAAAAGCATGAATAACAAGCACCAAAGAATGAATTTTGCATATTTTTTTCAACTATTTTTTAAATATATTTTCCCATCTTCCAAATAAACAAATTTATATTTTTAATTATCTTTGTTAAGTTTTTTAAATATTTAAAATTTTAAATCTCATTTTCGCTTTTTGACTAATTTAATTTTTATTCTAAACTTGTTTATTTTACTTTATATTTCTAAATATTTAAGATGTCTATTTTAATGTTTAGACTTCCAAAAAATGAAGTAATTATATATATAGTAATTCTTGCTACGTTCTACCTCTAATATTTGACTCCAACACCCATTCTATGTAGCCAATCTACATGCTTTGACTAAGATATTAATTAAGGCTCTCCATTACACATTAGTTAAACAATCAACTCTAAAATAATAGCAAGAACCAAATTAAAATGATTACTTTTTTAGCAGAAAACGAGAGACGATATTGCCGATTACAATCCAAGCTTATTACAAATATTCATAGAACTAATTGAAATCTAAAATCATTCTTCATAAATAAGTAAAATAAAGGTGGAGGAGCCTATCTATGCATAGGGCGGCCAATAAAGGTGAAATTCCAACTTGTAAACCACCGTGATGCCGGTGAGATCCACTGGAGACGACGTCACATAGCCTTGTACGAACAAGAAGTCTCCAGTCCCTCCGACCACTGGGTGATTCGATGGCTTAATGTTATGAGTCCCACCAACCACCGAGACAGAGCCGGAGTGGCGCCTCAAACGCAAGGTGACCTTGGCTATGCTAATGCTTCGTAGCCCATCTAGGCTAGAGGTTATAGCGGTTCCCTCCGCCGTGCCAACCAGCTTTGACGCTCGGTCAGCTGTGGTAGTCAATGGATCCTGAAAAACAAACATGGTTCCGAACGGGGTTGTGGTTTGGCTCACCCCAGGGCCGGCCACCCCGTCTACAACGAAGTAGCCAGTTTTATTGATCGTTTCATGTTGGAAGAGGGAGAAGTGGAGGGACCGAAGATGGCGGTGATGGTGGTGAAGGTGAGCAACGGCGGCGGTCGAAGAGAGAATAATTGTCATGAGAAGGGAAGAGAGAACAAGAGAGGTGAGAGCCATAGTTGATAGTTGTGTGCCAAAGGCCAAAGCTTTTACATGGTTTTAATAGTGAGAGCCGACCATATAGTTGTTCAAACCTTGATTGACTCGACTTTCATTTGATTGGTCCGGAATTCTCAGGGTCAAAGTGGGAGTCTTGTGAAATCCAAGTCATTTAAGAGTATGGTGGAAGTTTGTTTGACTTACAATGTCATTGCCAACTAACACCATTGTGGAATACATACCTCTCAAAATTAGATGATAATTAAAATTAGGGGTTAAATTACAATCTTGGTCCATAGAACTAATTTATGGAGAAAATATCTATCTGTCATAGCACTTAAAGATTATTGTTGATGTTGATTTCTGGGCTAGTGATACATCAATATTATGTAGGTACCATGAACACCTTTTTCGTCTACAAAGTCTTGGTTGTCTGTGTACAATAATCTAGCACTGGTTTGGTGATCTGTCGAATTCATTTTGATGAGTAAGTTAGAACTCAAGTTGGGAGTGAACTGGTATGGAGCAAATAGAGTAAGAGGGCAGTAATTTCAAGGGTAAGATTCTACTTGAGAGTGTGTGCCGAATCTTACAAGGAGAGTTAGCTCGGCCATAGGTGAGCTTAGGAGCTCGGCAATAGGCGAGATATGGCTGAGCTTATGTGTTCACCTATTGTCGAGCTCTTAAGCTCACCTATAGCCGAGCTCATGAGCTCACTTATTGTCGAGCTCATGAGCTGATCACCTATTGCCGAGCTACTAATCTCATATTGCCGAGCTCCTTATTAGCTCACCTATTGCTGAGCTCATAAGCTCACCTATTGCCGAGCTCCGATCCTAAGCTCACCTATGGCCGAGCTCCTTAACTCACATATTGCCGAGCTTTTTAGCTCACTGATGGCATAGCTTAAGCTACTAAGCTCATCCATAGCCGACCTATGGCCCGACATCTAATCGCCATGTCGTAACGGTCATGACGGACGTGTCCTTTCACTCCCCCTATAAAAGGATCTTCATTCCTCTTACTCATGTATGCAATTCTACTCCGAGAATGACCTATTTGAACTCGCGCCTATACTGACTTGAGCGTCGGAGTGTTTACTTTATTTTTGCAGGTCCTACCTTGCATGAGCTCGCACCTCATCAACTCGGCTAGTTGCCACATGACCGACCTCGACAGCTCGGTAGAATTTTGAGATCTAATATTTCACTTTACTAAAACTTCCTCGTTTACCATTTAAGTTCAAGTTTTTCCATTTCTAAGTTACATTCATTCCAACTGCACAATTATATGAATGTTAACATTTTTCAAAATTTTATTTAGAACTATAATTTGAATCTAATCTCATTTGATATTTATTTTTTTCGTAAAAATGTGTATAACTTAACCGTAATTAACGTATATCTTGGTCATAAGTATGAAATCCCACCTATTATATTAAAAAATATTTATTTCTTAAAAAACAAGAAAAAGGAAACCCCTTTGGAAATTGAGATGATAATATGTTTTAGGTGGGAAATTGTTAATTTCCAATTTGTGCATCATGTGCCACCTACCCACTTTCCCTCCGTCAATCACTAAATTTGGTGTGAATCAAATATCAACTTTGGAGTCAAATGTAGTAAATAGTCTTTTGACTTGTCAATTTGTCATTGTCATCTAGACAAGTAGCCACTATAACCTATTAGAAATAAATAATTGTGGGTTTGGCCACTAATCAAATTTTGGGTATTAATTATACCTAACTTCCCCTTTACTACTTTATTTCTTGATTTTGAGATTCTTGTATTAGGATTAATAATATTGTAATTAAATCCTACTACTTTTTTTTTAGTACAATTAAATATAACTTACTATAACTATTTCTGTCTCTGTGGCCATTAACATATTTATCACGTCAATGTTACGTTAATCATAGTACAATAAGTAGGGGTAGAAGGATTCGAACTTGGTCAGAATGATGTAGTTGTAAGATCCTCCTTCTCCTCCCAAGCTTGGGAATCCGTGTCGAGTACATGGAAGAGTCATTGAGAAATAGAGGGTACTACGAGGGGTCAGAAGTAGCGACGAGTTAATCAAAAGGAACAAGTTTGTTCCGTAGGCTTAGGCTTTCCTAAATAGGACTCATGGCTTTCGAAGTAAAAATCACCCTTAAAGTATACCCACACCGACATGTGTTAATTACAGGTAAGCTACTTAGCTACATGCTGTTATAAGTAAATGATAAAAGTTTAGAGGTGAAATTTGAATCTCTGTGTGGTATATCATTTATTACATTTATATATTATTTAGTAATACTAGAAAGTTGGGATTTATAGTAGATCATTTAGGTCATTAATATATGGTGGAGGTGGAGACTATCAAATTCTTTTTATTAATTTTTTAGTCCGTACCTCATGTAAATTTAAATTAATAGCATATTAAATTTATTTTAGGTTTGAGTTTTAGGGTTGTGTATATTTTATTACTATATGTAAAAAAGTATTTAATAAGTCCTGAACTTTCAAAATTATCTATCTAATCTTCTTATTTTAATAATTTTTTAATATATTCTTAAAATTTTTAATCTTCTTATTTTAATAATTTTTTAATATATTCTTAAACTTTTAATTTTATCTATGATATGTAATAAACGGACTATAAGAATTACATGACACATTGATTTTGGGCACGTGCAAGCTAATTAATTCTTTTAGATACAACCAAATTTCAAGAACCACATATAAGAATTGAATAAATACAACTTTTAGTTCGTAGATCCAAACAATGAATGATTATGCACTTACCTACTATTTATAATTTAATATAAAATATGTTAATATAACTTTACATGCACTTACCTTATAACATCTTCATTCATCTCTTACCTTCAACTCCAAAATTTGACAAAGTCAATAATCAAAATTATTTTGAGTTAAAAGCATCTTATTCATTATCTAAAAATAGGAGGTCTAATCTCACATCTCCACATTTCTCGTACTTTAAGAAAATAATAAATAAATAAAACCTTCACCTAGGATTCCTAGTTCTTAAATGAATCTGAAAGAACTCAGCAAGATTTGGAGAAAATCAACACACTAACTTTTCATCAATAAACCTGAAACATTTCACTTGTGATATAATCAAATATCTCCCTTACCTCGCCTCCTGCCATCCCCACAGAAGGCAACCAATGAGCAAAGAGAAACAAAAAAAATATATAATAATAAATAAAACTTTTTTCCATCACAATCAGAAATGCATACAATGTTACATCATAAGATCTATTAAAAAAAAATTG
This sequence comes from Momordica charantia, assembly GCF_013281855.1. Taxonomy (NCBI): domain Eukaryota; kingdom Viridiplantae; phylum Streptophyta; class Magnoliopsida; order Cucurbitales; family Cucurbitaceae; genus Momordica; species Momordica charantia. The sequence continues at coordinate 22,834,692 of NW_028275158.1, read as the reverse complement.
GGCCTCACTTATCTGTGCCTTTTAACTGATGAATTGGTTGGCTGTCTTTGATGAAGTTGTTTAGACTGTGAGTTGCTAATCTTCGCACCTTTCGGTTTTTCTTTCAATTCTTCGATCTGTTCCAACGCCTCGAGAACTTCTTGCATGGAGGGACGAGTTCTCGGATCTGTTTCCAGGCATTTTAGAGTAAGATCTCCCGCTTGAATGGCTGCTTTCAACGAATATTGACCTTCTATTCCTACATCCATCAAACTCTTAACCTTTTTCTTCCTCATCAAGATTGGCTTAGCCCAATCAACCAGATTTCGCTTTTCGCTGGGTCTCCGCATATCATGTGCGCGCAAGCCCGTCATAATTTCGAGCAGCACAACGCCAAACCCGTAAACGTCACTCTTCACATACAAATGGCCTATATAAGATCAGCAATGGCAAGGATGGTTGAGCAATGAAGATCATTTTCAATGTTGCCACAATAAGATTGATTAGAGAATTTGTAAATTCATATTATAATATAGCACCCTGCATATTTAATTCATCTCCTCTTTCACCAATATACTACAAATTGTCAATAAAGCCAAATAGCCAAACTATTTGGTAAATTTGATTCAACAATGACAGATATTATCTATCACCTGTAGTAACGTATTCTGGGGCGACGTAACCGTATGTGCCCATAATTCTTGTTGTTACATGTGATTCTTCACCCGCAGGCCCCAATCTTGCCAGGCCAAAGTCTGAGATTTTCGCGTTGTAATCCTGCACAGTGCACATGAATATAAAGAAGGAAATTCAGACAAAAGGGTTAAAGAGAGATGAAATGAGACAAGAAAACAGGAAGGACCAAGAACTTCAACAGTGTGATGTGATCTATGAGTATATTAAGATATGTAATGATGAACTGAACATATCTCTGTACTTTCCAAAAGATGAAAAATAAAAGTGGAAGTTGTGCAATGATAAACAGTATAATACAAAGACATAATTTAAATATTTGAAATTAGCTAAAAATAGAACACAGAAAATTGGACGAACCGTATCCAGAAGTATATTTGATGTTTTAAAATCTCTGTATATAACTTCTTTTTCTGAGGAATGCAAGAAAGCCAAACCCCTAGCTGCTCCAATTGCGATCTTGAGCCTTTTTCCCCAAGAAAGAGGTTCTGTGGAAGAGTTCCCTGATCATCAGAGAAACCAGAGATTAGCACGGATAATTATGAACAATCAGTTTTCTCTTGTCCTTCATTTAAGGAAATCATACTTCTAAATAGGTGATTTTCCAAGCTTCCCTTGGGCATGAACTCATACACAAGAAGCAATTCATCATCCTCCCAGCAGAAACCCAATAATCTGACAAGATTTGGATGATTCAATCTTCCTAAAAAGTTCACTTCGGCCTGCATTATATCATAAGAGCGGTAAGCCACTGATTAGACCTCGCAAAGCTGGACTCTCACCGAAAACATAAATTTGCCAAACGATTTACAGACATCAGCAGAACTACCAATAGCATCTTATAGGTCCTTCAAGGCTTTACGCTTATGCTTATATCATTTCGCCATTTCAAAAGAGTGCAAATTTCTAATTTAACTTGTGTGTCAACAAGATAAGCAAAAAAATTGGCATTTGGAAAGTTCAAGTAATAAGATGACATGTCAAGGATGACACAACAGAGGCTACATCTTCTTGACATAAATAACTTCACCCCCAAGTACTTCATAAAAACATTTAATGGTTGGTGTACCTATATCAACAGTTCAATTGATATCATCATATAAAACATTTAAAAAGTCAAACAGGCAATGAATATGGAATGATGGAACTTAAAAGGAAAAAAAAAAAGACATTCAACCTTTGCAGTATTTAGGCTAATTCTAAATCTGCAAATGATTATTAACAATTTTGTTCAGAACTGAGAATACTAATAGTGGCCATCTACTTTTGTTCAGTAGCTAAGAATGGCCGTTTATGGTATGCAACTTAAGAATTCCATTTTTGGAAAGGGGGAATAAGCCAAATTTTTTCTATTGGCCAACGAATGTTCAGTAGAGTAGTAGATGAATGTTCTGTAGAAGATGATCCATGAATGAGCTTAATTTTACCTGCCATTCCTGAAAACCTTGGACACTTTCTGAGTTCAATTTCTTAATGGCAACCATCATTCCAGAACTGCTCTTAGAAGGAGCCAGCGTCTTTTCATCTACCCAGCCCCTATACACCTTCCCAAAACCTCCCTGGCCGAGCAAGTTTTCGAGTTTGAAGTTTTTGGTTGCGATTTTCAACTCAGCAAAGTTGAACTCCTTCAAGTTTGGTTGGTCCAAGATTTGCCCATTCGGATACGGCTCGCTCACATCCACACTCGCCGCATCCGAAAATTGACTTTTGCCGGCGGTGCTACTGGTACCTGAAAACCCTACGTTTTTGCTGTAATTGCTCGATGTTCCTGAGAAATGGCACAACATACAATCAAATGGACGGCAGGAAAATGAAGAATCGCAACTGAAAACGGAAACTGTAGCTGAAAATTGACATTATTAAAGTAATCTCGAAGATAATTGTTTCGAAATTGGCACCTGGAGTAGAAGATAGCGTCTGGCTGGGAATAGAATTAGAATCGCGAGCTGAAGAAGGTAAACAATTTCCCATAATCAACAGCTTTATGCGTTCAATTCAACCAAGGAAACAAAAACTCAGCTGCAATTCTCTATGGCAAGTCAAAGAAGAAAAACTCAACTCAAGAACAAAATCTGAAGGAAATCGGCGAAAGGCGGGCGAAAAAGAACGAGGAAAACTGGATGTCGCTTATCATTAGATTGCGCGCTCTTCCTTTATTGGAGCTTGAATTTCTTTATCAATGGAAGCAAAAAGTAGAAATCCAATTCCTTAATCACTGGCACTTCGTGTGAAAAAGGCAAAAAAAAACTTTTCAATGTTTAAATTCTGTTATCATGGCTTCCAAATTTTCTTCATCCGGAATGATACAAAAGTCATCTCCGAAGACTTGAATTATTGCCTTTTAAAACTCGTTTCTTAAGATCATCAATTGAACTTTCATTGAACATTCTTCGTTTTTATTTAATTATTATTTTTTATTAGAAAAAAAAAGCAATATTTTGGAATTCAAAATATCTAATAAATTAATTACTTCCAACTCATTAAAAAATTGATTTGTTTAACGGATTAATTCTATTGTATGCTTAAGTTTTTACATTGCAACAAATAAAAATAAAGGTTTAAGATTTTGGTCTCTGAATCGTTCTCAATTTTCTATTTTTGTCCTTCAATTTTTTATTTTGATTGAATCCTTGTATTTTACCCGCTTTCTATTTTTAATATATATACACTTGAGTCATTCAACCTTTAATTATTTTCAAATTTAGAAAAATATTATATTAAGCGATGAAAAATGGTATGACATGTGGACCAATAAGAAGTACTGATCATAGGCTAAGATACCGAATCTGTGACCATTTGATTTGCAGCTCGCCCAAGGAATATATCGACCTGCATTTGTAGCTTGGCCATTTTTGATCCATGAAGAGCAATCACACAACTCCCCCTAACCACTTTTCAACCATTATTCAACTCCCAATTCGCCACTACCATCTAATCAAGCTAAGATTCACACAACGTGCAACATGGTCAATGAGTGAATGTCATTTTGAACGCCTATAAATAAAAGAGGTAGACTTCATATGCATGTATGCAATTTTGATTAACTCGTCTCGAGAACGATACCTCGAATTAATACTGATTTGAGCGTCACAGTGTCTACTCTCTTTATCGAATCTTTCTACTCCGTCATAGGTCGACCTCACTTCCTCATAGGTCGACCTTGCTCACTCATATGTCTATTCGTTTAGTCAAGAGGTCACAATTTAACATCAGTGCACTACAAAGTCTAATCTTTGTCCATACGCCATATTTATATAACTATTTTTATCCTAAGGTCAAAACGTGAGATTTAATGAAATTTTAAAATTAAATTGAAAATTAAAATATTAAATAGCCAAAATATAAATGTTAGAGCTACCTCAACGGTAGGTGTTACTTATCTCTGTTCAAGAGATCATAAGTTTGAGACCCAATCCTACTTGTTGTACTAAAAAATAGATAAAAACTCATAATCAGAGAATAAAATAGTAAAATAATAGGCGGTTTATAGAGATTTTGTATTTTTTAAATATTATTTTGTAGTAGAAATAAAGGTAATCAATGAAACATGATAATTACCTCAAAGAACATTTACCTCAAATCAAGAGGTTGTAAGTTCAATCCCCCACTCCACTTGTTGTACTAAAAAAAGAAAAAAAAAACAGTCGAGCATAAAAATTTTACTTTGTATTCAATAAAATTAATAAAATGTTAGATGGGGCGGGGAGGCCTTCCCACATCCCTGCCATGTCCCTACTGGGGACCCTCATTAGGGTTCCCAGTTTGATCCTGTCCTCGGTCAAATCGAAGATTCCCCGACCTAATCGAGGCAAGTACACGTGGGGATCGGGTCCCACGAGTTTTTTTTTTTTTTTTTTTTTTGCCATTCTTACTTCTCACATACATGTTTCTTTATTTTGATCATTTTTATTAAAAAAAAACTGAAATAGTTGACTGATTTATATGACGATCAAAGTAGTTGCTACTTCAACCAAAAAAAGGCAACCACTTTTCAAATCCAAAGAAGTACCTCACTTCATTTAGGAAGAAGTAGTTGGAGCTGGGTTCTGAACTATGAGAGTTTGCTTTTCTTTCCTTTTCTAAGAGCGATCTGACCCCTTATTTGATCGGACCGCTCATGGTCTTCAAATTAGTCATTAATTGTCAGCTTCATTGATATCTTTTCGATATGCATTCCGAACATTTTCATTTGTAGTGTCTCATCTTCTCTAGATAAGCGAAACTCGAACATCTCGAGCAGATGGTCCAACTAAATAACTTTTTCTTTTTCATTACTTTCATGGTCGTGCCTTGTGGCACAACAGCACCCATACTATTGAAATGGTCTGTTCTTTGCCTCGTGGGGATGGAGCGTCAGAAGTTTTGAAAATTCAAGAGAAGGTCACAGCGAGATTAGTCGTTTATCATCACGATATGTGTCAAGTGGAAGTGTAGTGATGTATGTAGCTGAGGCATCCTAATAGACCGATAGACTTGAACCTTGTTCCTATATGACCCGATCAATTTGATTAGGCACTCATGGATTGCTTGTTAGATCGAACCCAAAAACGTCTCGATTTGATCGGCCTTGCCTTGGGTGGTGGATCAAATGAACACTCAACTACGTCATCACAGCTACGATGGATGTCCCACCTTTATATCTCTTCCTTCTAACTTCTCAATAAAGGCGAGGATGGACTCTGAAATACTCCTCCTATTGGTTCCAACAATCTTTTCTTCACTTTCTCTTCTGGACATGATCCAGGCATTCAAGCTAGCAGATCAAATCATGGGTTCTCATCCCCAATGTTGGGAGAGACTGATGAGTCGATTGGTTGAAATGCAGTTTGCCGGGTGGACTCAAGCCAAGTTGGGAGGTGGCATGCACCTAAGAGATGTATCTTTTTAGTTCAACAATGTGTGAGTGACAATTCATTTGGTAATGTTTCTGTTTGTTATCTCTGGTTTCCAATTTTGTTAATAAATCTAAGCATTTTGTTACTATGTATCTTTTTAGTTCAACAATATCCGACTTTTGGTCAAAGATATTTTTTTTAATCTCAAATATACTTTTTTTTAATGAGTAAAACTATGTTCAAATTGGCAATTTAGATATATACTCATTCTTTATATTATGAATCTACTTTTTAATAAAAATTCAAAACTCACTTGTTATTTATCACTATCAGAATTTTAAAAAGTGAATGAAGCAATACATTTAAAATGTGATCAAATTTAATAAAATAAATTAATGAAAAATTAAATAAAGTTGATTTTAAGTTTTCCCATATGATTGAAATGCCCCATTACTAGTAGTGGACCTATTATATAAACAAAGCTTTCACTTTATAGGTTTCTTTTGTGTGAGTTTATGGCTATTTTAAATAATAAAATAAGATAGTTTCTAAAATATTTTAAAGTATATGATGATTTTGTTGAGTGGGATGAATAATACTAAATTCACCTTTTTTTTTTTTGTTATAAATACTTTTCTGGTCCCAGTACCAAATTAGTTTATTTTAATTCTTGTATTTTCAAAACATTCATTTTCTTTTATATACTTTCGATTTTTGTTTATTTTAACCTTTGTATTTCAAAACATTCGTTTTTGGTCTTTGTACTCATTTCTTTCGATCAAAACTTTAGAATGACATTTCATGTTTTAAATTTCTTGAAATGTAACCATATATTTGTATGAAATTTTTTTTTATTAAATTACGTAAATTTTATAAATAAAAATCAAAATAACCACTTTTTAAAAGTATATCTATCAAAATCAACCTCATCTCCCAAAAATCAATTAACTTCCGCTAAAAGGAAACCATTTTTCAAAATCAAATTTGACTTTTGTAACTAAACGCCATAAAACTTTTTATAATATATTTTTAAATAGATAAAATTACTTTTTTTTTTCCTTACTCTCATAAAATCCATACCAAGCGTATTCATAGAATTCCTAAAAGTACTTCTAAAATAATTTTACCACTTCTAAAAGGATTTATAATTCTAAAACCAAACACCTTGAAAAATTAGAAAATAATTATTTTTAATATTTCACTATCTCTAAATCATTTTTAGCTCCTCCAAAAGTTATGTCAAGCCTTTTTGTCTGAGTGATTTGAGAATATAATATAAAGGTATGCTGGGGAGTATTTTAAAAAATACATATTATAAATATTTTAATAACAAATACTATTATGTTTGGTTTTTTATTCAAAAAATATTTTATTTAAATACTATTTTAATTTTCGATTTTGTTCGTTTAGGTTCATGTACATTTAAAACATCTATTTTAGTCCCTATATTTCAACTTTTGTTCATTTACGTCAATCTCAGTCCTTATAAATTTATAAATGACTATTTTGATCATTTCATTTTCATTTTTATCTCATATCTTTCAATCACAATTTTAATCTGGCATTTTACATTAATCAAAACTACAAAGAATAAAAAGTAACTGTTTTACTAAAAAGAAAAAAAAAAAGAGAATAAAAAGTAAGTGAGAGCAGAACTAGTGACCGGTTAATTAGAGGCAAATCTTAATTACCGTTTCTTGGTTAACCGGCTGAGTCAAAAAGACCGGCAATAATCTGAAAAGCACTTTATTATTGGTGGGAGTGAAAATGGTTAAGAAAAATGGTAAAGTGTATCGGTTTTTGGATGGTGGTGAAGAAATGAACGTAACGACAAATCCCTTTAACTAAATTAAACAAACAAACATAAAGTTTGGACTTTTGGAGTACACGAAATTGCAATGGGAAGAAGTTCTAGAACAGGTCAAATCGAAAATGAACTTTTTTTTTTCCTAAATTAAGAATAAAAAAACAGTTGCTGTTTTGAGTCACAAATTTGCATAAGTTTAATATTTTCATTGACCAAGCTTCACCAAATTTAAAAATACCATACATTCTTGTCAGTTGAATCTTTCACAACTACTTTGCCTCTTTCATTGAAGGAATTCAATACACCATTTTAACATAAATAACTCCAACCTCCTCCTTGTCAGGAAAAACAAAAAACGAAAAAAAAAAAAAAAAAAAAAAAAAAAAAAAAAAACTTAAGATTTCAAAAGACTACTATACATCTGGGCAACAAAATTTACACCACTAACTCAAATTTAAGATTTAATATGATGAAAATAAAAATTTTAAGCAAATCTCGTTTTATAACTATTTTATTTTTTATTTTTAAAATTTTAAATTTTTTTTTACTCACTCTACTTTTTTTTAAAAAAATATTCAAATTTTTAGCTAAATTTTAAAAACAAAGTTAAAATTTTGAATTTTTTTTTTATTTTTTTAATTTTTGACTCAAATTTTAAAAACATTTTTAAAAAGTATATTGAGAACCAAAAAATGTAGGGGTGAAAGTTGTATTTACCCGCTTACTTTTCAAAAAACATACATAAATAAAATGGTTATTAAACCGGACTTAAACTTTTAAAAATTACTTACTTTCTAAACATTTTAATTAATTCTCGTCAATCATTTTTACTTTTTAATTCATTTAACAAAACAGATAACACGGTATTATATATACGTATTAACATGTTGTGTGCATGTATTTAATCCACGTGGGTTGCCTGAGAAGTATTGGATAAGCGACAGAATAATTGCAAAAAAAAGCAAGATATTTTTTAATTATTAATTCAAGAATTAAAATAAATATTTTGAAGGAGATTTTAATTTGTAAAGTGGCCTTTAAATTTGTGGGAAAGACAATGAGATCCAGCTGTTTGAAACTGAAACCAAGAATAAAATAAAGAAATGCACCAACAAAAAGCCCCTAAATTCAAGGAAATTAAGAGCAAATAAATGTTGATGGCCATTCTTATCAAATTCACATAGAAAATTCAAAGTCCAGTTTTTAAATTTCATTCAAATTCCCCATTTGACTTGCAATACCCATTTTGTTTTTGACTTTGAAATCTCCTCTCCTTTTTTTCCACCCACATGTTTTCTTCAAATTTCTTACAACCAATTTATTGTGTTCCTATGCATTAAATTTCTCAAAACAAATATTTCATATAAATATATGTGTGTGTTTTTTAAATTTTTAAACGTTCTTTTAAATTGTGCATAAAAAATTTGTTAGTAATAACATTTATTTATTTATTTTTATTAATCATTTAGCAAAGATCTGATTCTATTTATAGTGGTTTCAAATGCTTGTTCATATATAATTTCCTAAATAGGTAGATGAACAAAAAAAAAAAAAGTGTCTATATCATCCTTCTAATAAATAAGTCATAAAATGTCGTCTTATAGTTTGATAGAAAAAGACGTTAATTTTTCATTTAATAAAATTTTGATTTTGTTTTAAAAATCGATATGCATGTTCTTCTAAGCTCTTTCTTTTTTAAGTTCGACAATGTGAGGATAAGAATTTGATCACCTGATCTTTTGATCGAGATTATAAAGCAAAAATTTAATCCTCTAACATTTTGATTGAGATTATAAATAAAAGTCTTAACTAATTGAGCAATCTGCATGAATTATACATTTATACATTTTTCCCTTTCCCTTAAAAACAAAGATTTAATATAAATAAAAGTCTTAACTAATTGAACAACAATTATTGAACAATTATAGCAAGACTACGAGAATTATACACTTTTTCCTTTTCCTTTTTTCGCCTTTTCGTGTGAGACTATTTTTTTTTTTTTGGTTAGAGAAAAAGCTTCTTTCCCATAAACTATTACACTCATGGACATCACATCAAACAAAACAGAAACTGCAAGCAACTTGTATGGATGAATAAAAGCAAGTCGCATCGAAGTGTTCTCATCAACAAAACAGAATAGAAAACGGGTCGAGCTGACCGACCTTAATCGCATGCTTAGAGTCAATATTGAATTTATCATGTAGCAAAATCATACAGATCGTGTACACATGACCAAGGAGGAAATCTTTGATTCTAATATTTTTAGTGACCATTCTGATAAACAAGACCACAACAATATCAATGAAAATACAACAACGTCGTCCCAGTGGCAGCAGCATCTGTGCATCAAAAACAGACCTCGAGGGAAGTTATGGTTTCTCCCATTTAGAATAATGCATATAATTTAATTTGTGTGACATGGAGTGTAAAAACATGCATAAAGTGTACAACACAATACTAGAAAATCCACCTAAATTCTTTGGCATTCTTTAAGTGAACGCTTTGTCTTTGCTTATATAACCCTGTCGTAGGCATGGTCTTGCATTATCCAGTATTTGATTGAATCATGCAGAGGCCAAAAACATTAGCAACAGAGACTTTGTTGATTCATTTGAGGTAGGGCCGATGCCGACCAATCTCAGAGAAGAGGCTGCAGGCAATTCTCATGACTGCTAAGAATGATACATAGATAGAATTATCATGCCGTGCCGTTATGAATCAGGCTCGCCATCGTCTTCCTGAACTGCAGCTGAGGTTGTCTCCGGAAAGAATTCTTCATGGGGATACATCTTCTGAAAGAGCTGTCAAGTACAAACACAAATAACAATTATAACATTGATGACAAACTTGACGGGTTCAGCATGTTTTTTTAGGGATGGGGGGAAAGAAAGCTTTTAGTAGAACAATAGCCTTGAAAAAAGGGAAAAATATAAAATATTAAAACAGGGAAGTATTGGAAAAATTAAAAATGACGTGTCCATTGAGAGTCTGTCAATTAGAAGCTGGATGTGGTTACTCAGGTTTCTAACAAAAGAAAAATTGTGTGCGAATGTATAAATTCCTTAGAGAACACTCGTAGGAGGTTTCACGGAAAGGAAAGTGAAATATGCAACTTAATTTCCACGTCAAAGCAACTGCATACCTCAAACGATGCACTCAAAAGGTTGTCGTAGTCCAGATTTCCATCAGGCATGGGAGTGAAGCTCACTGATCCAAATTGACCCTGAAAAGTTAACAAGAACACTTTACTTGTAGATTTACTAATTATAAACATAATCCAAATAATTCGGTTCTCTATTATTTAACATCGAATAGGACTATAGACAATTGGCCATTGAATTTCTTTCTTTATTTTTCCCAATGGAAACCATAAGTTCACTGACAACAAGAAAGGATATAAAGGTGCAAAGAGACAAAATAAAGAAGAGAAAAATGCACTCTCTCGCAGGAATTTACAATATAAGAAAGTGAATATCAATACAATTATAGCACACTGAACAAGATCCAACCGTTTCAGAGTCCTAGTCCATGAAGAAACCAACAAACTAAATACCACCCCAACATTAGCAAGATCATCAAATTTATCTTTGAAGGACTCTTCTATTGAACTTGCACCCCCATCACAAGAAAGAGAAATTTTTCAAAATACATCAGGAATCGAATGGCAAAAAATAAGGATGACATCTTCCATTCTGTTGGAACAACGTTAATAAATTTACCTAAAGCCTAAAAAACCACTTAGACAAGATCCAAAGGAGTAACCTTTCTTTGGTTCTTCCTCCAAATAGATGCATCCTCTGTGAGAGAGGAGAAGTATCTCAAAACGACATTTTATTACCGTCATTAGGCTTCCTCCAAGAACATGCTTTTCTACTATTTTGGATGTACTCTCCCTTTGAACTAAATTAAACGCGAGGATTTCAAGTGAGTATGAGATGATTTTGGGACTAGTTCTTTTAAGTGAAGTGCTTTAAAGTTTTTTTTTTTTTAATTTCTAGTATCACCATGTAGTAAATACGATGAAAATGTTGAAAAGCGTTTCTAATGGGTTAAAAAGCACATCTCACTGTTCCAAAGTTATACCAAACTAACTCAACCTTCCATGAGCTAGCCCCCTTGGCCTCTCTTGACTTCACCACATCTTAAATCAAATCATTTTTTTAAGAGAGAGGAAAATGATGCAGTGATTTATAAGGATAATCATGTAATTTTCTTCCATAACATTGTTTTTTTAGTTGCATTCGTTAATTACTTTTAGTGGTTGTTGACTGGTCTGTCTTAGTGAAGTAGTTTCTGTTTCAGTAGTTCGTTAGGGTTATTGTTATTTTTATTTAGCTGGCTGGTTGTTTAGTAGGCAACCCCTATGTAATGGGGGTTAGGCTTTTCTAAATAGAATTTAAAATGAACAAAAAATTTCTTTTATTAGTCTTGAGAGATTTACATGCTAGGCTGGATAGCTTGGTTTGGGTGGTATTAACACTAATGATAAAGTCCAAAGAAGCTCTCCCTTCCGCCAGTTAGGTGTTCTACGTGTTTGCAAGGACCAAGATCAGCTCTTCCTTCACGGTTCTACTGGGCAAACTTTATGGCTTAACCTTCTGAACTTGTTTAACTTTTCTTTGCCAATGCCTAGAAGAGAGAAATTGGATTTTGTTGGTTTTTGACGACACAATCATGGAGGTAAAGCTAAGTTCTTACAGGTTAGAAGCTTCCATAATCACTTTTCGAGAGTTATGACTAGAGGTCAACAAAATGTTGATAGTCTTATCTTCTTCTTTTTTGTTCTTTAAAGTTTGTAATTACTCTCTAACTTCTTAACTTCTTTGTTTTTCGGTTATTAATATTCTTTGTACTTTTCTCTTGTCAACAAAATCGTTTATTACTTAAAAGAAGGTGTTAATCGGGAAAAAGTAGGAAGGACACATACTTCTATTTTACATGGGTGGAACCAATCATTATGATGATATGATCAAGAAGCAAAAGACCAGTTATATCTCACCATACTTAATTCCTGAATGTATAGCGCGCTCCAAAGTAAAGCAGAATCTTTATCATCTGCATTAATATTCTGATCTATATCATCAGGTCGTTCACGGACAATGAGTGACATGATTGCAGCTATAGCTGCACGGAGTGTCTCTTTTCCTTGATTAGCATTACCACATAAGGTAGAGATGTATATGACAAACCTACACAAGAAGGAAATACTGTCAAACAGGTGCAATTGGTATTGACTGCATTAGTTAGACACCATACCATTGCTTGCAAAACAATAAAAAAATATGAAAACAAAACTCGTTAATGTTTCAAAATAAGTATATTTATAAGCCACAATATTTTTTAGATAAGAAATAAGTCATTAAAAATTGAGATGTTCCTTCTAACAAAAACGATTGCAATAAATAAATGTTGTGAGAAAATAACCCTGCTTCTCATCAAAACCTTTACTTTCATTTTGCTAGAGATGAAGAGGAATGGCAATGGGTTAATAGAAGGGTAAAAACATATGCACTCCTGTCCTGTAAGTTCGCTTAATTATATACAGCACAGCTAGATATGGAAAAAACAAAAAAATTTAGGTTAAATTACATATTTCTAATATAATCTTTAAACTTTAAAAATTTTCAATTGTCCTAGAATTATACTCATCTTTAGTCCCAGTCAATAATAACAATTGATGGGATGCAAGACAAACACTTATCTTTTTTGAAGTCTAGACTTCTAACTTCTAAGAGAAACCATACCTTCATAAGGTAAATGAAAGAATATACACAGACATGATGATGATGGTGATGATATATTTTTTTTTAAATCATCACAAAGAGTCAAACCAAGCTTGACACTCCTGTTGTAAAATTTGAATGAGTTGACATGATCTACCAGCCAGTTGGGTGAATTAAATATGAATTGACAGGTAATCAGGGTCAATTTATTTGGGAGATTGTTTGCACGGGTAATTGGGTCTGGCAATAACCTAGATTCAATCTCCCAAATTTGTTTAACTAATTACGGATCACACTACCTGATCCAAATTTCAAGAATGACTATCAGACTTGCATTCCACCAACTAACGTTATCAGTAAAAACTAAAGATAAACAGAATTTCAAGTTTAAAAACGTAATTGAAAATTTTCAAAGTTCAAGAACTTGATATTAGTCAACGTGGCATCTCTATCCATTTAGGTTTGTGAGACCAAGAAAATTTAAAATGACAGGGCAAAAGAATTTTGAAAGGAGTCTCCTAATAGAGGTATGAAATGAATACTATAATTGCAGTCTGTCCATGCCAGCCATTTAGCCCACTACGTTGGTATTGAGCATCTACCAGCTCTATTTTGCCATCACTTTGAGGATGTAAGCCAATGAAGCTGAATTACCAGAAGATTAAACAATTCTATCAAAAAAATACAAGTAAAATTTGTCTAATATCCAAGTCTAACTATTTTTTTACAATCTAAAAAGTCTAATTATCTTTTCACGTTAATCGGGGTTCAAAATTGAAGACTGCCCACCTAAAAGGATAATATTTGATAGTCAGTAAAGCTTTTCACCATTAGGCCTAATCAAAGGGGTTAGTACTAAAACATATTCAAACAGCAGCACCCATCTGACTATGAGTTCTGTTAGTCGTTCACAAAGACTAGAGATGGCCACAATGCACATACCTCAAGCATTTTTAGAAAATGCGGTAGTCATTTCATTAAACAAAACAAGTGTATCAATTAAGAATAGATCAAATGAAAGAGGATAAGAAAAAATAGAAGACAACATTTAAGTTATTTACAAGACTGAACTGAACTCACATATCCTCGGGACAAACTGCTAAATTGCCACCTATCTGGAGAACTCGAACTGATGAAACTTGCTCGGGAAATAGAGCTATGGTGGAAGAAGGAAAATTGTTAATTCCCTCTTGCTAGATGTTTTGATAACATACTGAGATAGAAAGTAAGGAGTGCTTACTTCTAGGAGGATAAACCAACAGAGAATTCTTGACATCTAATACCAAGGAATGCTTTGTAATGCATATTCCTCTGGCCACCTTGCTATTAACATCTCTCAAGCTAACACCTTGAAGACTTTCTAGAGAGAATGTTAACGGTGGGGGAACCATGAAGCATGGATCCAGCACCAACTGGTGACTAAAGATGTCCTGTCCAGAAGCCAGCCGAACACCCTTATAATTTTCACTAATCTGCAAATATTTCAAGATGTAATATATCAATCCATTTTCACCTCAATGTCTGAGTTGTTGAGTTCATTCCAAGTAGTATCCACAAGAAAAAGAAAAAACATACTATTATAATTCCAAACCTTGTCCTTTAATAGAGCAACCACAGGCATTCGCAGAACCTGTACAAAGAAAAGATGTAGGTAAGAGAACAAGTTCGATTTAATCATGGAAATGAAAAACAAAGGTTAGTTGTACAACCAAATTGATATGAAGATATGTAATGCTGCTAAACAAACGACTCGACTGCATTTCATGAAAGAAAGACATTGTGTTGGGAGGAGGGAGGTTACATGTTAATAGAACTTACATAAAGACAACCTTTGACTGCAGCACGACGACAAAATGCTTGAGAAAGCTCCCCTTGACCATAGATAGGATATAATAGGGCCCCATGTGCATTTTGAAACCTAGCAGGAATTAGCAGAGTAAAGACAAAATTTGTACGAGAAATGCTATTCCATAAATTGCAAAATTAAGGACAAGCAGCATAAAAATGTCCGAAAAAAATTGTAAATTATAATATACTACTTTCTAATTACAAAAGAATCATGCTGGAGCTTATGTCAATGGAATCGTTCGATGTCATAATTAATAAAATTAGCCAAATTAGGGAGCTTTTCATTTGGCTATGTGTCAAATGATTATCTAATATATTTAAATTCTGTTGTGTTTCTGCGTGCGCTCGTGTACATTCTTTAGAAACATACAATTGAAAGGTCCGCCACCATAAATTAATCCTACGTGAACTTTCAAAAATGACAAACAAACAAACAAATAAATAAATAATCGAACACCAATTGAACTGAAATGACAATAAATATCATAATAACCTGCCAATTGAAGTGTGGTAGAGAGCTAAGCGGCCGATTCCTTCTTTCGTAAGTATTCTGTTCTTGCCAACTTCAGTGTCGTTCTGATCGTAATCTGCCAATGAAATGCCATACAGAATCATTCTGCATGATGGAGCAGGAGGATCGTGAGCAACAGGAAATCATACAAGTAGTAAGTTAACGAGCCTAGTTGAAATCTGAATGCATTAATATGACAGTAGTAAACAATCAAAACCAATTGACTTACGACTTCATCTTCTGGGGCAACCGCAATTTTTTCAAGAACTCCACAAAAGGACTCTCCAAATCCTCGTTGGAGATTTTGGAATTTTGATTATCTGCAGCGGGATCCAAGTGCTGCTGAACAAGTTTGAAGAATCTCATCAACTGGTTCTTCTCCGTCAGACTCAGACTCTTATCCTTAAATATAGCTGCACGAGAACCAGGCACGTTAGCCAAATTGCCATTCTCATCGCACAAATAGCTCGCATCAATGCTCTTAAATTCCAAATACTGGTTGACTCCCGCTTTCAGAACAGCGTCGATGCACTTGTCGGCACAAAATAAAACCCTTGGCCCAGCCAAATCAACATTGAACTTTCTGGAATGCTCTTGAAGAACTACAGGTGCTCGGGAGGAGATTTCGACGTCCGAGTACAGAGACCTAGTTTGAAGATCAACACAGACATAATCAAGAGCGTCGTCGGAAGATGAGGGTGGCGATGGCGGTAAAGGGTGAGAGACAGAATTGAGGAAGGAGGCAAGGTCGTGGAGAGGGAGAGAGGCGAAGTGACCTCCGTAGTATGGATTGGGGTCAAGGTGCAGCACCGTTTTACCGGCGGCGGAGGCAGCGGCGGAGATGATGGATTCAGCCAAACCTGTGCCGACGGCGATTAGGTCAAAGGTGGAGGGGTCGATCAGAGGGTCTGGAGAGAGATCGCTCATGATCGGAAGGAATTGGAGCAGCAAAACAAGGATTCCCACCGTCTCCTCCAACGGCGCTGCCTCCGAAACAATCTCCAAATGGGTTGTCTTCTTCTTCCTCCTTCAGCCCACAGCCAAGAACTGCGAGACCACGGGACCCGACCAGTTTCTAATGGTCGGTGAGGTTATAAAAGTTTAATCCAGAATTTAAATAAATAAATAAAATAATGTATAATTTTGATTTTCACATCAATTCAATATGTAATTTTAAAAATACTGCCATTCTTATTTTGTTCTAGCATACTTTGCGGTTACATTTGAGTTTGTTTGTGATTTAAATTATACTATTTTTTTTTAGATCTTTTAAATTTGAAAAAATATACTTATTTTATATTACCTATACAGGTGGGAAATCGAACTCACAGGATATATGTCGATTATCATTGAACCATGCTCGTTTTGACAAAAATGCTTTAAATTAATAATAGTAATAATGGCAATTAGTTCCATAAGTTGTTCAACTTAAACTAATAAAAATGGAAATTAGTTTAGTTCTAACTATTTACCATATAAATAAAAAAATGTTAAATTAAAAGTCTTGATTTTAAAATTTTTTTAGTACTAAGTTGGTTTTTTTAGTACAACAAGTTGGGAATCTGGAGTATGGAAGATTGTACTTGATAAAGCACCAACCTATCAAGGTGGAAGTCGTGGGTTCAACGCCAGATCAAAATCCAATAAAAAAATACATAAATTCTTATCTCTATTTTATGTGAAGATGAGTACAAATAGCATAATTTCATTCCAAATGAAGATCCTATTATTATAGATTTTGTTCATTTTTCATTTCACATTTCCCATCAAACAAATATGAAAATTTTCATTTGTTCAAGTACCAATGAATGAGAAAAGAACATATGGTACAATTATTTAGGTATCAATTACTAATGAACATTGAACCATGTTCATGTTAATAATGTTACATTTATAAATTTTTAACCAATTAAATATTTGTTAAAGTTAAATTTTATGTCTCAATCGTGTGGGATGAAACTATAGGAGAAATATTGGTGAATAAGCTTAATTTATAAACGTCAAATCTAAAGAGCCTAAACTATAAATATAGGCGCACCAAGGATGTACCATTAATATCTAAATGTTGCCTTTGCATTAGATATTTAATGCACGCTAATTTACTAAAAACCACTTCTGCACTTAATATTATACTTGGCCAATTCTAAAAACGACAAACTTATAGGATGAAACTATACTGAGTATATTTTCTAATAATATACAAACACGTTACATTATATCAAATTAGCTACTTATACAATGTTTAATATAAAAGCATGTTCAATTTACTAACTCCTATTTACATTAAATTAATATAGAAAGATTTCTAAAAATAAACCATGCCATAAGACAGCATCTTACGTATAAAAATATTTCCAACCCTACCCAAAGGAAGGAAAGAAAAAAAGAATGACCCTTAACTTATGAACAAGCAATCAAGCTATATAAAGGATATATTAATTCTATATATAAATAACAAAAAATAAATTATGCCTAAGAGCAAGAGTTCACCAACAAGGGGGAAAAAAAGGAAAGGGAAAGGGAAAACATTTGCAGGCAAAAGAAGAAGAAAAAAGAAGGAAAAAAAAAAAAAAACAATAGCAATGCTGAACCCCATATTTGAATATAAGAGGAAAAAGTGGTGGGGCTGTAAAAACTTCTCCAGCCTCCCCTCACCGAAGTTCAGGAAAATATTGGTTGCCAAATATTTTACACAGCATCATGCGATGTATCATCTACATCACATTTACCTTCAATGATTCTTCACGGGACGACTTGACATACATATTTGCTAACCCTTGTGGACAGTATCAACCAAGGTATAACTCCAACCTGCAGTTCATTACAAAACATACTATGAACCATCATGAATCATGATCGTATTCTCATCCTGTGCAAGGTAATATTGTAACTATAGATACTATTTTAATGTAATTATAGCAGGATCACGTCAAGGAAGGGAGGAGGAGGATTAGTTTGTTGTAATTCAAAAGCTATACAGAAAAATATTTAAGATTTTTTTTTTTTTTTTTTTGTAGTTTTCCTCTAATTTTTCTGCTGGAAAAATTTTGCACCTCTTTATGGCTCTGCCCACCTCTGATTACCAGTAGTACAAGAGCTGCTAATCATCTTTTATATATTTTTTTCTTTTAATAACTACGTGTTAGAGCTTGAGGCACCCATGCCTACCCCAAGGCCCAAACGCAAGAGACAAGAGTTTTTTTTGGATTAAACTCATTGGAAAGTTCAAACTTGAGACTCCTAAGCAGGTGTGACCAAGAGACTCCAAGCCCTTGTCGATTGGACTACCCCTCAGGGACCAAGAGAGCTGCTAATCATTTAGATATCCTTTTCTTTTTTGGCACCGGCCTAGTGGTATGTTATGGGTCAAGGGATAAAATCAATACACTATGTTTTACCTTCACATAATCATTTACGGTACCTCCAGCCCTCCAAGACAAAAGTTTTCCTGCAGAAGGGAGAGCATCAAGACGCTATAATAGTTATAATCTTAAATGAAATGAGATTTATTTTTAAGTATTCTCCAGAAATTGTGCTGGCGAGAAGAGTCATTACCAAACGGCTGAACAAGGTGATGAGGTACAGTAGCAACAGAAGCTCTCCAAAACCAGAGAACCAGAGCAATATAGATCACAACCTACATGAACACGAGATAGATGACTTCTTTAAAATATTACCAACATGATAACACACTTCTTAGAACATTCAGTATAATATAATCACCTTTGACGTCAGTAGTACTTGACTATATAAACCATATGACGTCTTCATCTCCTTACTACGTGATTCTTGATCTGGCAGCAATGTCATTAAGTTTAATCTAAGCATAATCTGAAGCATCCTATTAAGTAGTACTCAAGGAAATAAAAACAATTAATGGGAGAAAACAACTGAAATAAGATGAACAGGAGGTGAGGCTAGGCTACGATGATGCTATTTTAATATTATATTATAATTTGTCTTCAAAATGCATTCTGGGTGATATTGGATTTTAGACACAAAATAAGAATACAAGTCCAGAGATCATTACTCTCGCTAGTTGAGATAACTTGATATGAATTATTGAAAATGGATAACCTTGGTAAAGCCTATATATTATCAGTGCCTCACAAGCAACCTTCAAATGGTATTTAGCAAGAGCCAAAATGAAAAATGGAATTTAACGTAGCCTAGGAAATAGATACACAAACACACAATGAGACACAAACATGAAAATATGCCAGTAAAAAACTACAATTATAACAAATACAATATTTAAAGTTCAATTTAGGATGTAGATTTAAGTGCAGAAACGCATGTCATGACCACATGGACTTGTATACATCAAACCCTTATTAGTTGGATGCTGATACTTTAACATGGAGAGATTTTATTACTTCGTAATAAATCAAACCAAATTCTCCACTTTGCATGTGCTAATGCCTACATTTACATATATGCATAATTCCCAGAAGGCAGAAACAAGACACCAAAAGTAAACCGTAGACCAGTTTTACTAATGAGAAGTTGCTCTCTATTTCCAATAACATACATAACATTCCTACAATTCCCTCCACACCAAAGCATATTTCTGCTCAGAGGTTGTTCAAAATCCCAATTCATTGACCATCCATAGCATGAGCACCATGTTGGATGATTACCAGCATAAGGAACCGAGTAGATTAGGAGCCTATAAACCATTCTTTTAAACTGAAAATAGCTTTGTTGTTGCTCAAGCTTCTAATCCAAAGATTCCAATATCACATAGCAGTCGATACTACAAGCAGCATCCTCGAAAACTGCTCATGCATCTATGACTCTGTACAACAAAACTTAACATACAATGCTAACTTACCGTCTAGATTATTGATAAGAAGCGGTTACAAAGCAATTACACAATAATATTTCAGCAACTCATTGTTCAAAGTCAAACAAACAGAAAAGTAATTCGAAGGAAATTTCGGGATTTTAGAGCATCAATTAATTAGCCTCACAATTTGCCAGTTCCTTCTCCTTAGCGGCTGCCAACCTCCGAAGTTTTGCAGCTTGTGCAAATGTAGATGGTCTACGTCAACATAAAACCAAGTCAATATGATCCCCAGCATAGTCATAAGAATTAGAACACTCGTACTGAATGAGTGATTTGAGCCAAATGATGTACTACTATTTACTGTTGATCCCGAACTAGAAAGAATTACTTACTGAGATAAGGCGCTTGCCTCCTTCAGAAGTTGCTTTATAGATTTGCGCAACTCCATTTCCACATCGTTGTTGGAACCGCTCTGAAAAGTAAATACACGATCAAAACAAAATTGTTTCAGAAAAAAACAAATCGACAAGATAGATGAACAACAATTTGTTCGATTTCAAGATTAAAAAGCATCGATAGATCTCCACATAGAATGCATCACGCCCCAGTTGGCTATATTGCATTCTTAAGTCTGTCGACGAAAAACTAAAACGCACTACAGGCCGAAATTTGAGGTACATGCCAAAACTCAATCATCAATTATAGGTTTAGGATTGAAATACAAGCAGAATCATAGAACACATAAACATGAAAAAGTTTCCAACGGGAAAGAAAAAAAAAAAAACCAACCCTCTTCGTGCGTTCGAGCCATCTAGCGAGAAACTGAAAGGTAATAACAACCAAAAATATGGACGGAGCCGCAAACGAGCTTCGATGCTCTACGATTCCTTCCGCTTCCGCTTCCATTTCCGGAGAATTTTTCTGCCACCACAGTAACTTAATCAAACCGAACACTCCGTTCGTCGTCGCAATACGACGGAGGTTATTCAGGAAGCAGTTGGGCGGGACATTGGGCTCCGGACATCAACAAATGGGCTTCCGAAGAAGGTCTTCAAATCCAAGGCCCAAAACCGAAGCCCAGCCCAAGTCATGGAGGAAGAAAACGCACCGTGTTAGTCGAAGGAGAGAAAATATCTGACGGAGAGAAGAGAAGAGAAGTGAAGTTACGAAAATATCCTCGAGCGATTACCAGGACGACGCGTTAATCGTTTTATCACGTTTATTCTGATAAGTTGCGAACAAAGGAAAGGCACGAGTCGTAAGAGGGAAGGGCAAAGGCGTAATTTCGCGGCGAAACAACGGGCTTTAACTCACGTGTCCGGATCTGGCAAGAGGGAAGCATTCACAGCGAAGAAATTGCAAACAACACACAAAGGAAACACAAAAGAGGGGAAGGAATGGAAGGGAAGCCAATGAGAAGCGAGGACGCGGATCGATGACGTGGCAAAAGATTTTTGAAATCCCGCCTAAACCCGGACTTCAATTGATATCGCGATTTCTCTCTCTCTCAGAAACGAACCGACTGCTTCTCCTCTCTCGCTCTTCGCCCTCAAAAACCTTTCCACAGAACACTCTCATCACACACACTCTCACAAAGCCAAACCCAAACCCAAAGCCCAACGCAAACGCATCACACGAACCAAACGCAACCCCCCACATCTCTCTCTCCTTATCTTCTTCTCAAACCCTAGAGTTTGCAGGTAAATCTCCGAATCTCTGCGCCGCTCGCTCCGTTGCTTGCTCATCATCTCTACAACGGTTTTTTTTTTTTTTTTTACCTTTTTTCTTGCTCGTTTTTCTGCAGGATTCGTCATGAAGGGCGGGAAATCCAAAGCGGCGCCTAAAAAGACCGACACTAAGTGAGTATATCGGTTGCTTTTGATTTTGATGTGTTGTGTGGAAGTGTGTTTCGGAGTAGGCGGTTGGATGGATCCTGCCTATGCGTTTTATTTGTTTGTTCTGTTCTCAGTTTTTTTCCTTTTTTTTTTTCGTGTTTTGTTGTTTGATTTTGCTAGGTTGAAGAGCAAAAGTGTTGGAGCTAGTAAGAAATCGGCGAAGGCTGCGAAGGATCCTAACAAGCCGAAGAGGCCTGCCAGTGCTTTCTTCGTTTTCATGTATCTCTCTCGAGCTTGTCTTGAATTTTTCTTTTTCAGATCCGCGTTTTTTTATCGTTTAGGTTATTTTTATTTTGTATCGGATTTTTACTGTTTCGATGTTTTTGTTGATGAATATATAGGGAGGAATTCAGGAAACAGTACAAGAAGGAGCATCCTAATAACAAGTCCGTGGCTGCTGTAAGTGATTTCAGATCTACGCGCTGATTTTTTTTCCGTCAATTTTTAGGAAATTCTTTGATTTGTAAACGCGTGCTATTTTGGTGAATAAACAGGTTGGAAAAGCTGGAGGTGATAAATGGAAGTCAATGTCAGAAGCTGTAAGTATTTTAATGGAAACTGATTATATTTTAACAAAATGGAATCAAATTACTTGTTGCTCATATGTTCCCTAATATTACAGGAGAAAGCTCCTTACATAAACAAGGCTGAGAAAAGGAAGACTGAGTACAATAAGAGCATGCAGGCTTATAATAAGAGACTTGTATGCCCTATTATCCTATTTTCATTCTCAATGTCTTTGTTACACAATCATTAATTCTAATCTGTATAATCATGCACCATTCCATTAGGCGGAAGGAGAAAATGGAGCTGAAGAAGAAGAATCAGACAAGTCCAAATCAGAAGTCAACGACGACGATGATGAGGATGATGAGAGTGGAGAGGTTCAGATTCAACTTATGCCTGAACTTTGTAATCATAGCAAATAAAAAACGTAGTAAGTGGATGATAATATTTGATTTTTTACATTGCAGGAGGAGGACGATGAGTAAATGTTAGGGACGAGGGAGGTGTGGCGGTGGAAGAACAAGCATTTAACTCCTTTATAGCTTTGGAGCATAAAGACTCAGCACTTTAGATTTTTCTTATGTCTCGGATAAATAGCTACCTTTTTTTCCCCTTTTTTGGGTAAGTAGGATAGATGCGAGAAAAGAAATTGAAACAAAGAAGTATCAGGTGCAATGTTAGATTCCTTGAGTTGTTGACATGGTTCTGTATTTGAAAGCAAAATCTGTTAGTAATGGCACAAGCATTCAGTTTTAGCTGATTATTCTAACTGATCTTCTTGAATTTTGTGTATTGCCTTTCCTCGTGCTGGGAAGCTTGGAATCAACAAAAAATTGCTAATTCCATTCCCCTGTTCACCTATCAGCATACCATTCTCCATGGAAATGCATGAGATACTTTGTGAGCTTAATAAATTGTTGGGTGAGTTTTGTCTGGTTTTTCTTTCTGACAGGAGGACTTGAGTTGGAAAGTTTGTTTGATTCCCCAACCTTGTTTTGAGCTTTGGCACTGGTGGATGAAATGATGGTGTTGGTTGACTTCTCAACTTTTCGACTATCATTGAAAATATATATATATTTTTTTTACTATTTGTTTTTCCTGTTATGATTTCTCACCTGAGTTGAAAAATGACCAAATTTGGGAATTTTGAGTTATGGTTAATTAATTCTGCTAAAAGTCAAATTGTATTTCCATCTTTTGTAATTCTGAGCTCATTCATGTAGACTTCTGCCTGATTAGGCCCTTTGCTTTGTTGCTCTGATCTTTAACCAATCTGTGGTTGTATCTAAAAACTGTGTTACGTTATTATACTCAACACAGTAGTAAATATTGTGATCCAGTAAAGACCTGATAGGCCTGTCATCATTGAGCTCATTTTTACACTTTTGATATTTTTTAGATATTTATATTTTATGAATCTGTAAAAAATATTTGAAAGATAGAACTCTTTACTTTAAAATATACTTGTCTTTTCATCTCTACTGGTTATATCTATAGATGAAACACTATTCAAATATTGATTCTTTGACTTTTTTATTTCGAGTCAAGATTCAAATCCTATGCTTTTACTGTGTTTTATTTATTAAAAAAAATTCAATTCTTTCTCCAATTGATTAAGATCCTATTTCCGTTCAAAAATTAAATTCTCACTGTGTAGAAAAAGAAAATCACCTCTTTAACCGTGTTAAAAAAATTTTAAAAAAAAATTAAAAGAAAAAAAAATTTGGGTTCGGTCCCATGATGAAAACACTAACAAGAATGAAAGCGGCGTGTTGGTACGTCTGAAAAGCGTGAGAAGTGAGAAGTGAGAATGGTAGGACCAGGAGTAGGACGGTGCCTGCTGGTTACGGGGCCGCCGGTAAGCTTTTCTCCGGCGGGGATCGTAACAATGGAATTCGAAATGGATGGATTCATGTTCATGTGAATGACTGTGTCGGTTTGTGCTGTGCGCAGGGCGTGGGCAAAACTACTCTAATCGTTCGGGTTTTTGAGATGCTTAAATCCTCCAACCCTAACTTGAAGATCCAAGGCTTCTACACTCGTAAGCACAGCATATACATTTCTTCTTCTTTTCTTTCTACGCCGTCGATTTTGCTGTGGGTGTTCCGTTGTTGCAGGAGAAATCAGGCAAGGAAGCCACCGTGTTGGCTTTGAGGTCGTTACCTTAGGTGGCCGAACTGCTCCCCTCGCCTCCACCTCTGTATCCAGGTCCTTACCTCTCTCTCTCTCTCTCTCTCCTCGTTACTTTATTTTCTTTCAATTCTGTAGGATTCTTGGGAGATTTTGTTCGTGATTTCCTTATTTTGTAATGCAATTTCTTGCGATTGCCTTTGCCTTTGCTTGATTTCTCATCTAAGCTGCAATGCTACCTGAACTAATTCGAGTTTCCTATGCCTTGAGGACTTGTTTTCAATTATGATGATTTCCAAACTTCATCGCTGTAATGTTGCTCCCCTCTTAATTCTTCTGCTCGATGGGTACTGCACTAAGTTTTCTTTATTTTGCATGCATTTAACCCTTTTTTAAATGTAAGAGTGGTCAGCTTTGAATTGGCATCCACATGGTCACATGTCAATCTATTTAATAAAGCAAACACGGCGAAGATTGGTCAATTAGATAGTAAAATGAATTGTATGTTTTAACACATAGTTCATAAGAGAGACGGAGGAGGGAATTGGGCTTCTTCTTCTTCTTTCCTTCTTTAAAGTGTCCAAGTCTATTGAAGTATCCATATGCTATATATGACCTGCCTTTAAAATCTTGAATTATGGTGTTGTCCAATCCATGGATGTGTATTCTTCTTTGCCTTTGACATAATTGAAAATTAACAAGAATTTCAGATATATTTGTGTCTCAGTGTTCGAATGCATCCCCAATGGTTACACTCTAGCCTCGAAAGAGTGCCTGAACTTGATAGGATATTTTTCTAACCATAGTTATGAAGGGATATGTATAGTACGTTTATCTTCATTAATTTTTTTATAAAAATTGTTAACGAATACTAATCATCCCATGGCTCCTGCTAAACTCTATTAATATTGATGGCAGCTCAGAGTCTCTAAGATGGCCCACTGTTGGGAGGTATAAAGTTGATATAGCATCATTCGAGTCATTGGCATTGCCAGAATTGCAGGTAATATGAGTTATTTGAAATGTTGAACGTGCACGGAAGAAGTACTTGCACTTTACTTTCCTAAAAATTAAAGATGAGCTCTATTTTGAATAGCTAAAGCAACAAAATTTGTCTTGAAATTGAAACCTGAGAAACGGTTACACGTCCTCCCTTATCAAGCATTACAAAGCCTTCTTGATTGGAAATAACTAACAAGCATGATTAGTGCTATTGGAGAGATTTTGTTTGAGAAGATTCTAGTTTGTTAATTAAAGAGATTAAGCTTAATATTTGGAAAGACTTGTTTTTAGCTCCTTCATCGCCCCTTATTAGATTAGACATATTGTCTTCCCTTTGGATTTTTTCTTTAATGCAAGTGTTCTCCATTGTGACGAGGGGGCTATGGCCATAACTATTGAGAAACCACATGCTTAATTATTTGGGAGGGCGTCACATCACATCGATACCCCCGATGTAACATTCTCGTCCGAATTGCTGTACCTTTGAACATTGTAGCTGCAATAAATCTGTTTACATTTGGATGGTATAAATCAGCGGTAGTGGAGGACGCCCCTAAGTTCTTAATCTATAGTAATGAAGCGAATTGCTCATAATATGAGTGGTACTGAAGTTGATGTCTGGTACAGGTTGAAAAAGATACAGATCTCTTCATCATAGATGAGGTTGGGAAGATGGAATTGTATAGTTCGTCATTTTTTCCGGCAGTTCTGAGGGTCTTGGAATCAAATATTCCAGTTGTGGCTTCGATCCCCATTCCCAAGTTTGGTCGGGATATACCTGGAGGTAAGGTACACTCGTAGAAATTCAATTCTCCCATAATGAACGCACCTCCGTATCACTACTTTAGTTAAATTACAAAAATTAAGTAGCTTTCCATCTAGTAGTCTATAAATTTTTAAATTAAAAGATCAATTATGTCTAATTTTTGAATTGTAACGTAAGGATACTAAATTATGATGTGATATATCTGTTGGACAAATGTTGACTGATTTGACATTACATAACAAACAAGTAGTAGTAGTAGGTGAGAAAGGAAAAACGCATATAATAGAGTAGCATTACATAGAATCTTGATCCAAACATAAAAAACAAAAAAGAGACTAAAACCTTTCTTTAGGCTCTGTATATTGTCATGGATTCAAATATTATAGGGTTAGGTGGCTGCTCCATGAGATTAGTCGAAATGTACGCAAGCTGGTTGAGACATTCACGTTGTCTGTAATTACATTGTTGCAGTGTAGGGTGATTGCAAAAACCCTAATTTGTGTAAATTGCAAAAACCCTAATTTGTGTAAAAATGTGAAAATTTGGCAGTTGCAAGGCTGAGAAATCATCGAGGGGCAACCATATTTACGTTGGATCCAAGTAACAGGGATGGTGCTAGAGAGCAAATTCATGGGCAGGTGTTAAACATGCTGGAACAGCACCATTAGGTGCTTCAACCTAAGCCTAAGCCAGTTTCTTCCAGTCAGAAATGCTTAGCCAAAACCATGTGCATCAATCTTGTGATCTTTATTTATGCCATATTGGTGAGTGGGGCACTGTGGTTTGTCCATAACTTTATGATTCAAAAATAATTCCAGACGCTTTTATTGTTTGCAAAATCTATAAATTATATTCTTTTGGTTGAACTTTACAGTGAGTTTTAATGAGTGAAGATTGTATTTATCTGTCGTATTTATTATTTGTAAAGCTGACTCCGGTGGCTGCTAAAACTCTCTCTACTGTAGACTCTACTTGATAAATTTGTAATAAATTCATGGACCAATAAGCACATGCAAATATGCTACTTTCACATGCCGTGTCTAATTTAAGCCAGCTTATAAAGAATTATTTTGACTCGGTTTGATCCTTATATTTTTAAAATGTTTATAATGGTATGGTTTCTATACTTTCGACTTTTGTTCTTTATATCGAAACGTTCTACTTTTAAAAAGTGATTATTTTAGTTCGTTCATTTTTATCTTATTTTTCACTAACTAAATTTCAATTTCCTTTGTATTAGAGTATCTTCATTGTATTAAAATTCTGTAAATAAAGATTAAATGGACAGAACCTAAGAATTTTTTTTCTAAATTTACATCCTTTATTCTTGGCCTTTTCCCCCTTTATGCCTAACTCATCATGGTCGAGATTTTGTTGCCATTCTTTTAATACGTTTTCAATATATTTTACAATATGAAAATAAAGATACTGGCATACACCAGTCTGGGTACCATCTCGGTCGACAAATGGATGGGAAATGACAATATGTAAGTAATAATTTTACTCGTATTATAACACTGGATTTCGAGGTGCTAGCCTACAATGAAATGTCAGTTTAATTTATATGAAAGCAGTAATTGACCTTAAGCAAAAAAAAAGGTTTTTTCTTGAAATGACTTGAATTTAGAGAATTTGGTGCTGGGCTAGCCTCCACTCAAAAACCAGAGACTGTGAGCACCAAGCAGTCAAAATATAACAAATAATTACTTTTTAATTACGTTTTCCATGTTCAGCAGTTCGCAGTAATTGATTTGCCATTGATGAAAATGACTTTGCCTGTGTCTTGCATATCTGTAGCTCTTTGGTTGATTCCCTGCACAATGTAATTATATATCATTCCCCTTCCCTCTTTTGCTCAAATTCAATTAATATAAAACCCCTTTGCATACTTTTCTTGAAGTTGAAAGTTGGGGATTGTACCTGTAATTTCTTCACATTCTCTTGCAGCTTGCTTTCTGTCATCTTTGCAACACTTGTTTCCTGCAAGCAAAGAAAACGGATGGTGATCAGTGGTGATGCAACTTCATCAAATCTTACACCAACACTCTAAATTAGTTCACTATTTTCTACATCAATAGCTCAATCTATTTCTGATTAAGTGGAATATTAGCCCCGAAATGTGACTCTAACAGCTACGTTCCAAGAGGCCATACAGCTTGCATTCGTCTATCTACTTTTGTATTCGTCCAAGGATCACCAATATCTAATTGTGCAGTGTCGGCTCAATCTTAAGAAGGAATCATTAGTTAGAATTCGTATAAACTGCTAGAGTTATCTAGATCATTTATACATACATTGCTTACATCTTTCTCCTTATTTAAGATTGTTAAGGATCCCAGATGAATAATATCAAAGAACCCGACAAGATTTATAAGATCCATTGACCTACTCCTCTCATCATCTTTTTCGAAAGGCATCATTTGTAAGAGTTCAACTTAGCCATATGTATGCGTAGCTAGAAGATTGGTAGCAGATGTGTACTTACCCCAGCTGATGAAAACCCGTACTTCTTCTTGATTTGATCAACTGCACCTGCCTTATTATCTGGATTCCAATCAGGTTGCTCTTCCTTGGCCGAGTTTTTCTCCGTCTTGACCTTCATCTGTTTCAGCTTTCCTGAATTTTTTGATGAAGTATATACTGATTCGATTAGGGTGACGATGTATGCTAGTATAGTTTGGATTTGTAAAGCCATAGTTCATTATAGTTTAATTCTCATAGAAATAAAAGTTCTCAATTTTACATTCTCGCACCAAGCAGCCAACTGTAAATTTAGGCATAAATTTTGAAAGATGTAATTCTAAACTAATCTAAAGTAGTTGATATAGCCAGCAATTAAAAATACATCAAGAGAAGATTAATTTTCAAGAAACTGGTGGGACACTGACCTTTAAAGAAGAATTAAATGTACTTGCCAACTTTTGCTTGTTAAGATTACCCAACATGCTCTGTTCTTTTGGTTTTTCAACAGGATCTTCAAGTTCGATGTCATCTGAAGGATAGAAAGACAAAATATAACATGTTTAGACAAAAAGAGGATACTGAACAGAGACTTCAATAGATTTAGACAAATTATTGTTGTAATCAAGTTTCATAACTCGAACAATTTATCAGTTTAAAAGATAAACTAGCACGTGGAGTGAATACCTATATCCAATGCAGACTTGTCTTCACTACCTTCAGCAATTTTAACGTCCCTGTGGAAGTTGGAAGCTGAAAAGATTACGGAAAGTTCTTCAACAGATTCTTTAGCATCTTCTGTTTCGATGTCGGGAGCCTGCTTTGTTTTGCTTCCAGCCATCTCTTGGAAAACAGATGTAAACATACCCTAGCATTATTCGAGAGACAAGTTTTGTCACCCTTTTGATTGAACATTCTTGTTCTAGGTAGAGTTGAAGTAATGTTTCTTACCTTCTTTTTCTCCTTGTGAGCAATAATCCCTTCTTGTGAAAAAGTATGATCTTTCCTGTATATGTGACTGACAGAGTCCAAAATCCTAAAACAAAAACAAAGCAGTTAACATGTCTTGAATGCACCGAGGATATGAAGGACGTACATGATCATCACCAGATGCAAATTTTTACATGGAAGAAATAAATACCTAAAGATTTTCTTATGGCACAATACCGAGACGACAAACATTTCTTGATCACCATTTACCTGTTCATAAAGAAGACAGAGATTAATAAGAGCATTCAATTGTGTTGGGGGTGGGTAGAATTTAAATGCTAACATCCATGCTTCATACCGCAATAAGTTCGCCATCCTTGGAAGAACATATAATGCAATCAGGCAATGAATTAACTTTTGAAGGAGAACATCTGAAACCTCTTACTGAAGTCTCCTTTAAGAGAGAGAACTCTGGCAAGGACCTACAATGGTTGGTATTTAAGTTAATATGTGTTCAACAGATCACAAATACGCACTCCAAATGTGATGGTGGAATTCTATGAGAAATGTACACGTATAAAATTACTAAACTTCACAGCTAGATTAACCTAGTATTGTGCACCAATCAAGTTGCATTAAGAACTTATGGCTCAAGAACAGCCTGATTATTCCAGCGGCCATTCTCCCACAATAAACTGAATCTTATGTGCTGTAAACCATGCAATATCTTGCTATGATGGAAACAAAAATCTTAAAAACATAAGCATCGAGCAATCTTTGACTTCTAATTAGTAAAACACTCCTAATGATCGACATTTAAATCATAGAGTAAAGAAAATATTGAAACACTATATCTCTATCATGGTATAATTTGACTAAAGCAAGATCAAAATATGCAAAACCAGCACCTTATTTCGATTTTCCCAGTGCCGAAAACAAGCATGAGACCAACATCTGAGGTACTATAGAAGGTTGATGCCCAACAACATGATGAATGAAACTTCTTCTTGTAAAGAACCTTCCTGATTCCCTGAGAAGAAAGAAACAATGACAGTGGTAGTCAGTAGCTCAGTAATGTAGAAAAATAACTCAATTGGGTGCCTAAAGACGATGCCTACCTGAACAGCATGCACAAAGGAATAGATATATGAGGCTTTCTCAGAACATAGTAATAACAGAGACTGTTTTGGCATGCTATCCACAGCTGGACTACCTTTTACCAGTTCTAGATCATCTGACATGCTTGATCCTCTGGTTGCTGCATCTTGACCATCTGTAGAAAACAGGAGATTAAATTCAGTATGATTCTTCTATACATTATCAGAGAGAGAGAGAGATAGTAGATCTTACATAAAATCTGCATGAATAGAGCTCTAGAGGGTTTCTTGGGATGAACATTGCTAGCACTTAATGTATTTCCAGTTTCACTGTCAAGAGCCAAGATAGAAGAATCCTTGGTCGCAATAGCGAGAACATTTTTCTCAAAACCCTGCAAATTGCAGCTTTCAAACTGCAAAGAAATGATACCGGCAGATATTTCACTGGTAATACGTTTTTGATATATTAGATTGGACCCTTGAATATCGAATAGGGAAACCTGTTGAAAGTGATAGCAGTTGCAACAAATTAAATTTGTCAGTTCTCCACCAAACATAGAGCAAATCGATCTAAAATGTATAGTCTCCTGACATTCTTGACATTCAGTCATTCAATGTGAAAAGAAAGTGTGCAACTTCACAGTGCAAAATAAGAGACTAAGCTTACACATCCTTGGTCAGATCCAACAGCAAGATGATTTGATCTGGGGTTTATGTTGATTGCAAGTATTGGACCATCAACTTTTATAAGTTTAACACTCTGCATAATATGATTGTTCCGTTTCTTCGTACTTCCTGTGGTATGTCACGATGATCCCTTTCAGAACACATAATTACAATTTTCACCATGGAAAACTCATCTCTACTTAATAAATAATTAAACCAAACAATACATCTTAGTCAAGTCATGGATTCATTAACCTAAAACTACCTTGGAAAGGCATAAAACTGTTGTCAGCTGCATAAGGTTCTGGCCGAAATTTAAAGACACGAACCTGTCAGATACAATAGCGTCTTAATATTAAACCATTAAGAATCCTATTTTGTCAGTTTTGTAATATTACTCAAGATATTAGTTCACCATTCCGCTGTGATCTCCAGAAACAAGAATCTGGGAACTGCCATCAAAATGCAATGCTGTCACCGGTATACCACTTAAAGAAAAATCATCCTCGCTCTGCATTATTAACAATAATTTCAGTAAAAATTTTATTTTTGGTTACAATCTAAATGGAAAAGAATCATTCCCAAGTTTTGTCATGGCATGCCTGCTTTACTCATGTCCCAAGTAAGGGAAGATAGCTAGCTCATAGGAGATGGATTTTGAATAAATATAGTTATAATGTTTAAAATCCTTTAACGGGTCCTTGTCCAAATCTCGATCTGTGCGCTTAATTTGTGGTGAAGAAAACAAATAATGTTTATATCTCCTGTGCAAAGTTAAAACATGTAATCCAGCCCAAGCAGCAGGAATAGAGTCCTCAATTATGAACTTAAAGCTAATGAAAGAAAATGAAGATATGAATAGATACGCAAATTTCTCTTTCATTTGAAATCTTGATAAGCTCAGAGATAAGAAAAATGTTTACCTGTTGTTGTAAAGAAAATATTGGGATGAAAATAGGGCATGATGCATCCCAAAAGTTTATGCTTCCATCATTATGTCCAGATATATACAAATTCTCAACCTTTGAAAATCCACCAAACTGGACTGTGTTTAAGTATGTTACTTCCTTTGGTTTTGGCTCAGAAAGAAAAAGTGAAGGAATGTCTTTTGTCCGCTGAATGTAATCCTACAGTGACACAACATATCAGAAAGCGCACTCTCTTAGCTGACAAGAAAATTAATATATGGTGAGGATTTGAATGCACGAAAGCATGAAATGAATTACACTTCCATCATACCTCATCTGAAGCATATAGAGAACTAGAGTTATTGATGAAAAATCTTGCCACAGTTATGATTGAATCAACAAACGGAATCTTAAGCATAGCCTCTTTTGGAAGTGAGGTTGCCGACCTGGATTGGGATTGTTGTAGGAGATATTTGTCAATCATGCAATCATCATAAGCATAAATACAGCCAGATTTCCCAAGCAATAATAAATAATCTTGCTTGTTCTTGCTGTGATCGTTGAGGCTTGAAATGATTGCCATGTCGATGCAAGGTTCGGACAGCTGAAGCCCCAATTTAATCATGCGAGCTTCAGTTTGCTCATTTAACAAGACTACCTGCCTCCAAATTATTTAAATGTTAGTTAAGTTCACTTTAAATTTAGGTCCTGCATGCATCATATTGAACAGAGATGAGCAAAACTATGGTCTAAATTTGTTCAGTTACATTCATAATTAAACTTGCAATTCTTCAAGTTGTTGATGGTTACACCAAAATTACAAGTTTGAAAGGTCATCATAACGTGCTTATTAATAAATAATATGCTTCTCTGGGAAATACTGGAAACGGTTTCATCATAAATTGCAGTACCTGCAGGAAGTTCGCAGAGGCACCCATAACATATAGTCTACTTGTTTTTGCATCCACATAAGCACACCTCAGCGACGCTATAGGAATTTTGTCCAACTTATATCCAAGATTAAGCTTACATAAAGGACCAGTTCGAGTGCTATTCTCGGACACTGAATCAGTTCTCGGATTTTTGCCATAAGGAATAGTCCATATTAAAACATCTCCGTTGCCATACCCAACAGCAACTTTACTTCCTAAAGGGCAGACCCAGCATGCACAGGTCACCTTCTTTGCTTCTTGATATGGTGATAGCATGGTATTTCCACCCGTGATGAAAATATATCTGGATTCTTTAGTATCCCACAGAGTAATCAGGCCATCATTGAATATTAGAAGCACTCTACAAGGAGTAGAAACAAAGATGATAGCGATAAACTTTAATTTTAATAATTCAACTACTTATTTTTTTTAACAAATAAGCAGTGCGAGTCAGGGCCATGATTTCTTGCATTACCTCTTAAATTCAGTGGTCGGTTGTGGTAATATGTGGTTTATAGATATATCACTGGTAACTTCAGCTGGATTTCCTGAACAAGATGGTTGGTGCGTTTCAGTTCAAGAATAGAGGTGAATTTCGAATAGAAAAATAGGTAGGAAGTAGATGTCCTGGAAAAAGAAAACCAAACAATTTTATACAGATATGCATTTGCTTGACAATAATATAATATATGTGTGTGTATGTATGTATCTCTCTGATGTGGCGTGGATATGCTTGATTAATCAAGTAGGGAGCTATGATTATAAGCCCCATTTCATCAATTCTAAATCTACGTTATTTGCTAAGGATGCAGTGAAGTCCGCGCTTTAACATAGATCAGTTCACAACTAAGTGATCAACAGGGATTACATTGTTAACAACTTGTCAGTACATGATTACAATTGAACAATTTTGTGAGAGAGATGTTGGAAGAGACTGCAGAGAAGAAGAAAATAAAATTGGTCTCACCACGTGAGGCTGAAACAGGTATGGTGTACTTCATTTGTATTATGTTACAGAGACTTTGGTCGAGCTTCAAAATTGAAACATTACCGAGATAATCTCCAACATACCTGCAAATTTTAGTCTCATAAGAAACTTAAGGGCAGTAACACACCTAGATTTTCAATGAAAGCAGAACAAACTTACATATATGGACTCTGTTGTAAGATCGTGAAAGAGGTGATTTCTTCCTCGAAAACATGCACATGTAACAACAACTTCTTGTCTATATCCCATACCTACACAAAAAGATTTCTATAAGTATTATGTTATATTACGAAGGAGACAGACAAATCATGACTCACAACTATCATTGACTGCATGAAGTGATTATAACCTAATGGAATAAATTACTTGGTTGAAATCAGAATTAGTCTCCTCTTAGTGAATTACCTCAATTTGGTTGTTTGCAGTAACATTAAGAAGGAATCCCTGGTTCTCCATGAACTGAAAGTGAAAAACCTCAATATCTTATTAAGTAGGCTTGTTAGGAAGCACCTAAAATAAAAATGTTCACCAGATACAGAACTGAGAAGATAAGAATCAGTATACTTGCAAAAACTTGCTGGGAATTGCCTCCTTAGACTCGAGTAGAGTTTGAGTGTTATCTTTTCCAAATAGCTTAATTCGACCATCTCTACGAATAACAATAAGCACTGAAAGTTAAACATTCAATTCTTTCACCAATTAATTAACTGCAAAATGGGAGGTAAATGGGTAACTAGTTGGAGAAGAATTTGGACCAAAAAAAAAAAAAGAAGTTATGATCAAGGATGGGGCGAAGGACACCTACTTGGTAGAAAGAGCAAGTATCCTTTGGATGGAGTCATAAGCAAACGTAGTAGAACCTGATGGAATGCCATAGTGGAAGGCAAGACGTGGTTCCACCTCACATCCTTTTAAGCCGTCAAAGGTGCCTCCTGGCTGCAGCACAAACATGTCAAATTGTTACAAAACTATCCCCTCTCCATGTTAAAAAAAAAAAAAAAAAAGAAGGAAGATTTCTCATTCATCAATGCAAACTCCTCCTTCCATGGACAAATCAACCACCCCTTTTTCTTTTGTATCTCTTTACAAGTAATAATTTAAACCTTGGCAGTGAAGAACGGAAATGGTTTTAAGGATAAATAAACCAACACTCAACCCAAAAGCTTAAGCCGATGAATTGGGTAAATTTAATTCAATACATTAGATATCAATGGCTTTCGTATATTGAATACCGCAAAGATACACCCGCGGGAGATTACTGCCGATGGACAATTTGTCTGGCAAGGAAGGGATAATAAGAGGACTAGCTTACATTAGAAGTCTACTTTCTAATTCAAAAAATGTCTAATATCTAAACGTAAAAAAACTATAAAATTGTCAAAGAATTTTCCAACAAAAGAGCTCATTAAGACATATTTAAGATTAAAAGATCGAAGATTTTAATCTCGAACTCGAAAGAAAAAAATCAATACTTTAAAATTGAGAAATCCAGAGAAATAATTCTGACAAGAAAAGTTTAAAAAAATTGGGACAGACTTTAAGGATTTCAGAATATGTATCTAAAAATAAAAATCATTAAAAAAACATATCTGCCATTGAAGCATAAAACCTTAGCAGATCAAATAACTCTAAAGATAATTTTTCCAAAAGAACAATTCACTGAAATTCATATTAAAAAGCATACGACAATGGGAGGTAATTTCGGAGTTATTTGCCAAAGAGAAAAAAAAGGTTAGAGGAGTAAAAAAAATATACAAAACCATGCAATGATATCAATTTACATTATTTAAAATAATATTTAAAAAAAAAAGAAGAAAAAGATAAATCTGTAAATATTAGTTATGAAGGGTCTAATTCTAAATACATTCCAGCCCTTACCCAAACAACTCGCCGCCCATCACGTGGACTGCTCGTGTCTCTGACTCTCATACATTTATTTCTTCTGGACTCGGTTATTAAAAAAACATAATTTTCTTTTCGACAACAATATGATAAATTGATAATAAATATTTATATTACATAATTTTTAATGTATTTTAAAAAGTTAGGGATATAATAAATATTTGGAAATATTAAAAAAAGGCTAAAAAAATTCAACGTCAAAATAGAATTCAAACCTACTTCTTGTTCTCACAAGATGTTGGGATTGAGGATGACTCGATTTGAGAATAGGTTAAAAAAAAATCGAAAAATAAAAAGATTTACAGAAGCCAACAAACTTTAACTTTTAAAATAATAATTTCCAAAGACGAACGAGTGCTGCAAAACACAAATATCATTTGCCCTCGGCCGATTTTAAAATTTCGTCTGGCAGAACCCAATCGTCGCGGACCATACAACTATTTAATTCTTCTTTCATAAAAATAAATAAATCCGATATCGGTTTTGGCGTTATCTGCCGACTCATCGACTCGATAGACTATTAAGGCTTTTTTAATCAACAAATGAATCCACGCCACGTCGCAGCGCCAGTGGTAGCTTCTTCCTCTTCTTCGACTCGAGGCCCCCGATTTGCAGAGAGCCGAAGAAGAGGAATGATAAAATCATAAAACAAGTTGCATTAGGAATTGGCGTCAGCTTCTGCTAATTCCGATTCTAAAAAAAAATAAATCCTAGGGATTCCAACTCCTATGACTACACTTTCTAGGTGAATTCCAGATTGCTACGTTTTCCAATTTCCCGCACTCTCCAGGAATATCAAAAAATTAATAAATAGAAACAAGATAATGAACTCTGCACAGATCAATTGTGAAAACTCTTGTTAATCAATTCGAACTTCCGTTTCATTCAAGCCTCGTAGATTCCGCAAAACAAAATCAGTAACAAAGCAGAACGAAAGCAGAAATTAAAACTAAATCGAAACAGTGATCAGGCTGCTTAGAATCAAAGCATTTTAAGATCAGAGAGTCCGATCGACAGTGCGCAGTTGACGATTTGGTAAAGACGATCGGAAGAAGAAGAGAAGAAAATCTGAGTGGAAAGAAAATAGTGACAGTAACAGAGTGACTTGCCTTCCGCGAAGCCATATCAACGAGTTTCTTGACGAACATCTTGGCGATGCGGCTGCGAGAGCTCCAGTCACTAAGAATCTGAGTCACTGATGCCTGAGATCGGAAGAGAAGACTGAAAATGGAAGATGAAATCCGCTTTGTGATAACCGAAGAAGCTTAACTTGTCTTATAATGAAGTTTCTTTTGGAGCAGAGACACAAAAATGAGTGGGGCAGAGAGGAACCAAAGCGGTTTTTTCAAAAAAGGAAGGTTTGGATGATCTGAAGGGGACACGTGGACGTTGATTAGGTGATCGTGACAACGATGGGTTAAAACGAACAACTCTGACGAGTGAAAGAATGCCACGTGGATTTGTATGTGGGACCTATGTCCCTGTCTTTGAATTCAGGTACGGCACGTGGCAAACCGAGAGTTTTTATTTTTATTTTTTTTGATAGCGGAAGTTTTTAATTGCTTCTTTGTTTTTTCAACATATTTTGTAATTACTTTTTCAATTTCTTATGATAATCACCCGCTCATTTTAATTGAAGAATAAATCAAATTAGTTTATTTGATTTGTAAACTTTCAATAGATTTTGTCTATTTATCTCTTAAATGTGACACGTTATAGTTAAAAGTAGCAGTGCACTGACTTTTTAAGTAGACTAATTTCAAACATGCAGATTAATAAAACAAGTTTATGACTAAGAAAATATGACATATCCTAAAAAAAAAAATAAGTCATTGATTTGCTCATTGGGAGTAGTTGAGGCTTTCAGCATACCACATTATTATTATTATTATCTAAATTTTTTTTTCTTTTGAGTTAAGCATGCTACATTATTAAACCAATATAATTAATGATAATGCAAGTATACATATTTTGGTAGGCACAAAAAGAGTATATATATTTTTGGTACAATTTGGACAGCGAAGGAAAGGAATGAGGAGTAACTGAGAGGGAGGGAAATCCCTTAAAGTACCAAAGATTTGGGGTAAATAAAAATGTTAATTTAATAATTTTAATTAACTCTCCCTCTTTAATGATTTGCTTTATTTGACTTCTGCTTTTAAGTCGGTGAAATGGACTGCCTAAAGTGTCTCGCTATTTGCTTTTTGTGTTCATTTGGGATTTAAATATGAGATAATGTGGAATAGTTATTTGTGTTATGTACAATTAATTTTCCAATTAAGTACTCCCGGGAGGATTGAGTTGGAATTACCATTTTTCAATACAAAGTACAAAGATGGAGGACTGAACTCCGACCTATACCAAAGAAACAAAATACCTTAATTATTGAACCATGTGTATAGTTGCAAGTAAGAATTGCCATTTTATTAATAGGTAATGGATAAATATTTAATAGATAAATATATAGTTTTTCTTCATACATGCGGAGGTGTAATTTGAACTCACAACATTCTAGTCGAAAGTAAGTTAGGTTCAAGTTGTCAATAGATAAATACATAGTTATACAATTTTTAAATATTTATTTGTTAATAAAAAACAAAAAATAAAAATCAATAATTTTTAAATTATGGCCAAATTGAAATAAAATAAAAAACTTTTAGATCTTTTTTTAGTTTTGTTTTGAAATTAATCTAAGAATTTAAAAAGAATAACAACAACAAAAATTTGTTCAAAAAAGTGAGTCAGAGAAGTTTACTTTTTTAAACGAAACACAAGCAAGTTTAATTTTTAGAAATAGAATCTTATGGATGTACAGTACTATTATTACTACAGTAATTTAAGGATGTGTTTTGGGTCCAAAATAACTTTTGATACGGTTAAAATTACTTCCGACCCATTTGATAACCATGTTTGGTTTTTGGGTTTT
This sequence comes from Momordica charantia, assembly GCF_013281855.1. Classification (NCBI taxonomy): domain Eukaryota; kingdom Viridiplantae; phylum Streptophyta; class Magnoliopsida; order Cucurbitales; family Cucurbitaceae; genus Momordica; species Momordica charantia. Next base: position 22,795,398 of record NW_028275158.1, on the reverse strand, counting down.
TCTTGTTTTTAGTTTTTGGTTTTCTATTTTTAAAAAACAAAAACTTTTATAACCCTTTTTTGTTTTTTGTTTTTCACAAAACGTGTTTGGTAACCATTTTTAGTTTTATGTTTTTAAAAATTTAGAAAATTGAAAATAAGAAAGCAGAACTGCTTTCTCTTTTCCCGAGTCATTACATTCAAATCGTTATTTTAAATCAAGTTGGTCGTCGTCACACCACTCGCTGATGCGGATCTGGGAGGCTGGGTCGTCCCGCATTGAATACGAATAAGCTCTTCTTTCATTCCTCTTGTTCAAATGCTTTCCCTTGGCTTCGGTGCCAGCTAGGACTGGTAGCATGGTCTTCTCTTAGGCTTTCTCTTGGTGGAGGAATGGGAGCTGCACGTTAGCACTTGACTTTCTTACTTTTCCGGATATAGAGAAAATTTTATGTAGAGTAGAGATGATAATGGTGTGGGTGCGAGTAAAGATGTTCTTTTCGATTATCGAGCTCGTGAAAATTTTTAGTCTCCGTCTCCACCTCGTTCTTGGGTCTAAGAGATGTTCTCGAGAAAAATTATCGGCTTTATAATTGTTTTTAATTATTTTTAGAATTTAAGCAGAAAAAAGTGTAATAAATATATATTAATTATTTAAAAAATGGAATTGGGGACGGGACGGGGTCGAGACATGCATTTTCTATTTTTTGGACCCGATCGTGTGGAAATTTTTGTCTTCCCCTAATATAGAGACATGAAAATAGAGATGTACGAAAATTTTTGGAAGATAAATAAAAATATTTAGAAAAAAAAAAGAAAAGTTAAAGACAAAAAGAGGAAAAAATTAAAGTCAAGAGGAAAAGATAGGTTAAAGAAAAAAAAAAGAAATTATAAAGAAATAGAAAAATTATAGTGGAAACAAATTTAGAGATAAAAACAAGATTCAAAATATAATTTTTATAGAAAAAAATAAATACAAAGATAAATAAAAGTTAGCGTGAAAGAAAATTGAACAAGAAAATAAAATATAATGTAGAGGAAAAAATAGATTACGAAGAGAAATAATAGTTACAAAATATGAAATTTTAAAGAGAATAAAGTTAGGAAAATATTAAATTTTTATATTGGTCTGTTAGAAAAAAAACAAAAATACAGAAAAATTTGGAGAGAGATAAATTACAATAAAATATTCAAAATGGAAAAATTTTAGAGAGAGAAAAAAAAGTTTTGTAGATAGAAATTTAGAAATAAAAAAATTAGAGTGAAAAAATTTTTTAGAGATAAATACGAGAAAGAAAAAAAAAGTTGAGTATTAAAAGAAAAATGAGATTTTGAAAAAAAAAAATTATTTTTAAAAACTACTTTTTTTTTTGAAATTTACATAGAATTTCAAAATGTTTTTTGAAAAATAAAATAACAGAAAATTAATATTAATTATTTTTAACTTATTTAGAAATAGAAAAATATAAATTTTTTAATTTAAATATTTTATTGGATTTTTTTAATTTCTCTTTTAACTCTTACAAAAACATCCAGCAATATCGAGATTTTATCGACATTTCCATGAAATTGAGACCTCAACCTTTTTAGCGATATTTACGTTTAAATATACCAACCTAACCTATTTCGAAAAAGAAAAAAGAAAAAAAAAATTGTTCCTTTGAATTCGCATATCAAATAATCGGATCGGCCGTGAAGATGGGCTTATGCTTTGTGTATGTATCAACCCAATCCCTCATGAAATTATTGGGTCGGGCCGTGCTAGTCTAAATACATCCACACTTCTTAAATCTAATTTTTTAAAATATTTATAAACGTGTATTTTCCATAAAAATAATAATGCGTATAGTATTCTTTAAATAAGTTATTATGATACTGGTAATTAAGATAGTTTTATTTTAAATAGTAATTTTTTTAGGTCAGGTAGAATAGAGATTCCAACCTCCCACCAAAATACTCCTAATTATTGATTTGCATAATTGATAGTAAATCTAGATATTAATTAGCTATAATTATATCAATATGAGGATGAAGGCATGTACTTCTTCGTTTTTAGTCGGAGATTGAGTCCTTCATCCCTATTTTTGTTGTACTAAAAAGAAGGTTATAATTATAATTTTATTGATTTAGGATTTTAATCTAAATTTATCAATTAGAAATTAAAATATGACAAGAATTAAATAAGTAATTTATTTTGAAATTTTATGAAATCGGTAAATCCAACCATTTTGATATCTTTTTACATAAAACACGATTTGATTCAAAATTCTAGGTGTCAAACAACATAATTTATTTGAAATCGATAAGATTTAAAATCACTCATAATCCTGTAGTTCCAAACAGATCTTTTACGTTTGGAAGTACCGAAATAAGCCATTCTTAAAAAGTAATCACAAGTTTTATAGTGTTTGCATATATAATAACTTTTAAAAAGGCAGATGTACTTTATAACACTTCTTTTTAGAAAATTATTAATCAATTTACCAAAAAATTGATTGAAAATATAATAATAACAATTAATTAATGCAAGGTTTTTTTTTTTTTTGCTATATTTATATTGTATATTTTTTAATGGTTATTTATGCAAATATTTAACCATGCAAATGTAAAAATATAACAGAAAAATTGTTTATCTGATCATAGGAGCGGTTAAATGAAATGTGTTTTTTTAGTACAAAAGAAATAGATACTTTAACCAGATGAGCAATTCTGAAGTTGACAACTAACGTATTATTTTGTTTGGAACATGATTAATTCGGTATTTAAGAGGGTCGAGTCTGACATTAAATTTAGGGGCATAGAAATAGGACGAGAAAGGAAAATGTTGGGTTAAAAATTAGGATGGGAGATGGGAAGTTAGAAGTAAGGAAGGGGGGAGGGGGCACATGGGGGATGTATTAGTTAGAGAAATCAATCATAGCTCACAACTAATAATATAATGTAAGACATTGGTCCCCATTGGCAATGGCCCCAAATGCAAAAGAAAGAAATTGAGGGGCAAAGGGATTTATGTTTAAATACTATTCTGGTC